>NW_028125627.1:0-272968 GCF_965194825.1 Balaenoptera physalus
GAGCCCTAACCCTAACACTAACCCTAACCCTAACCCTAACCCATACCCTACGCCGTACCAGAAGCCCCTCCCCCGAACCCGGACCCTAAGCCGTACCTAAGCCTAACCCTAAGCCTAACCCTAACCCTAGGCTACCCTTGACTGCTTCTGCCTCCAATAGATTTCCTAAGCACTAGTGTTTTAAGGAACAGCTTAAAAAGCGAATCCTAATGTGATTTCTTTATAATGGGTGTGTTCCTTATCTTATCCTAGTGTCTAAACTCTTCTCCATGGCTGTACCTCCAAATAATATTCCTTTACGTGCTAAGGGGTATCTAGAGAGTGGGTTAGGTTTAATAACTACCCTAACACTAACGCCTACCCTAACCCTAACCCCTACCCTATCGCTAACACGTACCCTAATCCTAACCAATACCCTATACCGAGCCCTAATCCTAACACTAACCCTAACCCTAACCCTAACCCATACCCTACGCCATACCAGAAGCCCTCCCCGAACCCGTACCCTAAGCCGTACCCTAAGCCTAACCCTAAGCCTAACCCTAACCCTAGGCTACCCTTGACTGCTTCTGCCTCCCAATAGATTTCCTAAGCACTAGTGTTTTAAGGAACAGCTTAAAAAGAGAATCCTAATGTGATTTCTTTATAATGGGTGTGTTCCTTATCTTATCCTAGTGTCTAAACTCTTCTCCATGGCTGGACCTCCAAATAATATTCCTTTACGTGCTAAGGGGTATCTAGAGATTGGGATAGGTTTAATAACTACCCTAACACTAACGCGTACCCTAACCCTAACCCCTACCCTAACCCTAACACGTACCCTAATCCTAACCAATACCCTAAGCCGAGCCCTAACCCTAACACTAACCCTAACCCTAACCCTAACCCATACCCTACGCCGTACCCGAAGCCCTCCCCAAACCCGTACCCTAAGCCGTACCCTAAGCCGTACCCTAAGCCTAACCCTAACCCTAGGCTACCCTTGACTGCTTCTGCCTCCAATAGATTTCCTAAGCACTAGTGTTTTAAGGAACAGCTTAAAAAGAGAATCCTAATGTGATTTCTTTATAATGGGTGTGTTCCTTATCTTATCCTAGTGTCTAAACTCTTCTCCATGGCTGGACCCCCAAATAATATTCCTTTACGTGCTAAGGGGTATCTAGAGTGTGGGATAGGTTTAATAACTACCCTAACCCTAACGCGTACCCTAACCCTATCCCCTACCCTAACCCTAACACGTACCCTAATCCTAACCCGTACCCTAAACCGAGCCCTAACCCTAACACTAACCCTAACCCTAACCCTAACCCATACCCTACGCCATACCCGAAGCCCTCCCCGAACCCGTACCCTAAGCCATACCCTAAGCCGTACCCTAAGCCTAACCCTAACCCTAGGCTACCCTTGACTGCTTCTGCCTCCAATAGATTTCCTAAGCACTAGTGTTTTAAGGAACAGCTTAAAAAGAGAATCCTAATGTGATTTCTTTATAATGGGTGTGTTCCTTATCTTATCCTAGTGTCTAAACTCTTCTCCATGGCTGGACCTCCAAATAATATTCCTTTACGTGCTAAGGGGTATCTAGAGACTGGGATAGGTTTAATAACTACCCTAACACTAACGCGTACCCTAACCCTAACCACTACCCTAACCCTAACACGTACCCTAATCCTAACCAATACCCTAAACCGAGCCCTAACCCTAACACTAACCCTAACCCTAACCCTAACCCATACCCTACGCCGTACCCGAAGCCCTCCCCGAACCGGTACCCTAAGCCGTACCCTAAGCCGTACCCTAAGCCTAACCCTAACCCTAGGCTACCCTTGACTGCTTCTGCCTCCAATAGATTTTCTAAGCACTAGTGTTTTAAGGAACAGCTTAAAAAGAGAATCCTAATGTGATTTCTTTATAATGGGTGTGTTCCTTATCTTATCCTAGTGTCTAAACTCTTCTCCATGGCTGGACCTCCAAATAATATTCCTTTACGTGCAAAGTGGTATATAGAGAGTGGGTTAGGTTTAATAACTACCCTAACACTAACGCGTACCCTAACCCTAAACCCTACCCTAACCCTAACACGTACCCTAATCCTAACCAATACCCTATACCGAGCCCTAACCCTAACACTAACCCTAACCCTAACCCATACCCTACGCCGTACCAGAAGCCCTCCCCGAACCCGTACCCTAAGCCGTACCCTAAGCCTAACCCTAAGCCTAACCCTAAACCTAGGCTACCCTTGACTGCTTCTGCCTCCAATAGATTTCCTAAGCACTAGTGTTTTAAGGAACAGCTTAAAAAGAGAATCCTAATGTGATTTCTTTATAATGGGTGTGTTCCTTATCTTATCCTAGTGTCTAAACTCTTCTCCATGGCTGGACCTCCAAATAATATTCCTTTACGTGCTAAGGGGTATCTAGAGAGTGGGTTAGGTTTAATAACTACCCTAACACTAACGCGTACCCTAAACCTAACCCCTACCCTATCGCTATCACGTACCCTAATCCTAACCAATACCCTAAACCGAGCCCTAACCCTAACACTAACCCTAACCCTAACCCTAACCCATACCCTACGCCGTACCAGAAGCCCTCCCCGAACCCGTACCCTAAGCCGTACCCTAAGCCTAACCCTAAGCCTAACCCTAAACCTAGGCTACCCTTGAATGCTTCTGCCTCCAATAGATTTCCTAAGCACTAGTGTTTTAAGGAACAGCTTAAAAAGAGAATCCTAATGTGATTTGTTTATGATGGGTGTGTTCCTTATCTTATCCTAGTGTCTAAATTCTTCTCCATGGCTGGACCTCCAAATAATATTCCTTTACGTGCTAAGGGGTATCTAGAGAGTGGGATAGCTTTAATAACTACCCTAACACTAATGCGTACCCTAACCCTAACCCCTACCCTAACCCTAACACGTACCCTAATCCTAACCAATACCCTAAACCGAGCCCTAACCCTAACACTAACCCTAACCCATACCCTACGCCGTACCCGAAGCCATCCCCGAACCCGTACCCTAAGCCGTACCCTAAGCCTAACCCTAACCCTAGGCTACCCTTGACTGCTTCTGCCTCCAATAGATTTCCTAAGCACTAGTGTTTTAAGGAACAGCTTAAAAAGAGAATCCTAATGTGATTTCTTTATAATGGGTGTGTTCCTTATCTTATCCTAGTGTCTAAACTCTTCTCCATGGCTGGACCTCCAAATAATATTCCTTTACGTGCTAAGGGGTATCTAGAGACTGGGATAGGTTTAATAACTACCCTAACACTAACGCGTACCCTAAACCTAACCCCTACCCTAACCCTAACACGTACCCTAATCCTAACCAATACCCTAAGCCGAGCCCTAACCCTAACACTAACCCTAACCCAACCCTAACCCATACTCTACGCCGTACCCGAAGCCCTCCCCGAACCGGTACCCTAAGCCGTACCCTAAGCCGTACCCTAAGCCTAACCCTAACCCTAGGCTACCCTTGACTGCTTCTGCCTCCAATAGATTTTCTAAGCACTAGTGTTTTAAGGAACAGCTTAAAAAGAGAATCCTAATGTGATTTCTTTATAATGGGTGTGTTCCTTATCTTATCCTAGTGTCTAAACTCTTCTCCATGGCTGGACCTCCAAATAATATTCCTTTACGTGCAAAGTGGTATCTAGAGAGTGGGTTAGGTTTAATAACTACCCTAACACTAGCGCGTACCCTAACCCTAAACCCTACCCTAACCCTAACACGTACCCTAATCCTAACCAATACCCTAAGCCGAGCCCTAACCCTAACACTAACCCTAACCCTAACCCTAACCCATACCCTACGCCGTACCAGAAGCCCTCCCCGAACCCGGACCCTAAGCCGTACCCTAAGCCTAACCCTAAGCCTAACCCTAACCCTAGGCTACCCTTGACTGCTTCTGCCTCCAATAGATTTCCTAAGCACTAGTGTTTTAAGGAACAGCTTAAAAAGCGAATCCTAATGTGATTTCTTTATAATGGGTGTGTTCCTTATCTTATCCTAGTGTCTAAACTCTTCTCCATGGCTGTACCTCCAAATAATATTCCTTTACGTGCTAAGGGGTATCTAGAGAGTGGGTTAGGTTTAATAACTACCCTAACACTAACGCCTACCCTAACCCTAACCCCTACCCTATCGCTAACACGTACCCTAATCCTAACCAATACCCTATACCGAGCCCTAAACCTAACACTAACCCTAACCCTAACCCTAACCCATACCCTACGCCATACCAGAAGCCCTCCCCGAACCCGTACCCTAAGCCGTACCCTAAGCCTAACCCTAAGCCTAACCCTAACCCTAGGCTACCCTTGACTGCTTCTGCCTCCAATAGATTTCCTAAGCACTAGTGTTTTAAGGAACAGCTTAAAAAGAGAATCCTAATGTGATTTCTTTATAATGGGTGTGTTCCTTATCTTATCCTAGTGTCTAAACTCTTCTCCATGGCTGGACCTCCAAATAATATTCCTTTACGTGCTAAGGGGTATCTAGAGATTGGGATAGGTTTAATAACTACCCTAACACTAACGCGTACCCTAACCCTAACCCCTACCCTAACCCTAACACGTACCCTAATCCTAACCAATACCCTAAGCCGAGCCCTAACCCTAACACTAACCCTAACCCTAACCCTAACCCATACCCTACGCCGTACCCGAAGCCCTCCCCAAACCCGTACCCTAAGCCGTACCCTAAGCCGTACCCTAAGCCTAACCCTAACCCTAGGCTACCCTTGACTGCTTCTGCCTCCAATAGATTTCCTAAGCACTAGTGTTTTAAGGAACAGCTTAAAAAGAGAATCCTAATGTGATTTCTTTATAATGGGTGTGTTCCTTATCTTATCCTAGTGTCTAAACTCTTCTCCATGGCTGGACCCCCAAATAATATTCCTTTACGTGCTAAGGGGTATCTAGAGTGTGGGATAGGTTTAATAACTACCCTAACCCTAACGCGTACCCTAACCCTATCCCCTACCCTAACCCTAACACGTACCCTAATCCTAACCCGTACCCTAAACCGAGCCCTAACCCTAACACTAACCCTAACCCTAACCCTAACCCATACCCTACGCCATACCCGAAGCCCTCCCCGAACCCGTACCCTAAGCCATACCCTAAGCCGTACCCTAAGCCTAACCCTAACCCTAGGCTACCCTTGACTGCTTCTGCCTCCAATAGATTTCCTAAGCACTAGTGTTTTAAGGAACAGCTTAAAAAGAGAATCCTAATGTGATTTCTTTATAATGGGTGTGTTCCTTATCTTATCCTAGTGTCTAAACTCTTCTCCATGGCTGGACCTCCAAATAATATTCCTTTACGTGCTAAGGGGTATCTAGAGACTGGGATAGGTTTAATAACTACCCTAACACTAACGCGTACCCTAACCCTAACCACTACCCTAACCCTAACACGTACCCTAATCCTAACCAATACCCTAAACCGAGCCCTAACCCTAACACTAACCCTAACCCTAACCCTAACCCATACCCTACGCCGTACCCGAAGCCCTCCCCGAACCGGTACCCTAAGCCGTACCCTAAGCCGTACCCTAAGCCTAACCCTAACCCTAGGCTACCCTTGACTGCTTCTGCCTCCAATAGATTTTCTAAGCACTAGTGTTTTAAGGAACAGCTTAAAAAGAGAATCCTAATGTGATTTCTTTATAATGGGTGTGTTCCTTATCTTATCCTAGTGTCTAAACTCTTCTCCATGGCTGGACCTCCAAATAATATTCCTTTACGTGCAAAGTGGTATATAGAGAGTGGGTTAGGTTTAATAACTACCCTAACACTAACGCGTACCCTAACCCTAAACCCTACCCTAACCCTAACACGTACCCTAATCCTAACCAATACCCTATACCGAGCCCTAACCCTAACACTAACCCTAACCCTAACCCATACCCTACGCCGTACCAGAAGCCCTCCCCGAACCCGTACCCTAAGCCGTACCCTAAGCCTAACCCTAAGCCTAACCCTAAACCTAGGCTACCCTTGACTGCTTCTGCCTCCAATAGATTTCCTAAGCACTAGTGTTTTAAGGAACAGCTTAAAAAGAGAATCCTAATGTGATTTCTTTATAATGGGTGTGTTCCTTATCTTATCCTAGTGTCTAAACTCTTCTCCATGGCTGGACCTCCAAATAATATTCCTTTACGTGCTAAGGGGTATCTAGAGAGTGGGTTAGGTTTAATAACTACCCTAACACTAACGCGTACCCTAAACCTAACCCCTACCCTATCGCTATCACGTACCCTAATCCTAACCAATACCCTAAACCGAGCCCTAACCCTAACACTAACCCTAACCCTAACCCTAACCCATACCCTACGCCGTACCAGAAGCCCTCCCCGAACCCGTACCCTAAGCCGTACCCTAAGCCTAACCCTAAGCCTAACCCTAAACCTAGGCTACCCTTGAATGCTTCTGCCTCCAATAGATTTCCTAAGCACTAGTGTTTTAAGGAACAGCTTAAAAAGAGAATCCTAATGTGATTTGTTTATGATGGGTGTGTTCCTTATCTTATCCTAGTGTCTAAATTCTTCTCCATGGCTGGACCTCCAAATAATATTCCTTTACGTGCTAAGGGGTATCTAGAGTGGGATAGCTTTAATAACTACCCTAACACTAATGCGTACCCTAACCCTAACCCCTACCCTAACCCTAACACGTACCCTAATCCTAACCAATACCCTAAACCGAGCCCTAACCCTAACACTAACCCTAACCCATACCCTACGCCGTACCCGAAGCCATCCCCGAACCCGTACCCTAAGCCGTACCCTAAGCCTAACCCTAACCCTAGGCTACCCTTGACTGCTTCTGCCTCCAATAGATTTCCTAAGCACTAGTGTTTTAAGGAACAGCTTAAAAAGAGAATCCTAATGTGATTTCTTTATAATGGGTGTGTTCCTTATCTTATCCTAGTGTCTAAACTCTTCTCCATGGCTGGACCTCCAAATAATATTCCTTTACGTGCTAAGGGGTATCTAGAGACTGGGATAGGTTTAATAACTACCCTAACACTAACGCGTACCCTAAACCTAACCCCTACCCTAACCCTAACACGTACCCTAATCCTAACCAATACCCTAAGCCGAGCCCTAACCCTAACACTAACCCTAACCCAACCCTAACCCATACCCTACGCCGTACCCGAAGCCCTCCCCGAACCAGTACCCTAAGCCGTACCCTAAGCCGTACCCTAAGCCTAACCCTAACCCTAGGCTACCCTTGACTGCTTCTGCCTCCAATAGATTTTCTAAGCACTAGTGTTTTAAGGAACAGCTTAAAAAGAGAATCCTAATGTGATTTCTTTATAATGGGTGTGTTCCTTATCTTATCCTAGTGTCTAAACTCTTCTCCATGGCTGGACCTCCAAATAATATTCCTTTACGTGCAAAGTGGTATCTAGAGAGTGGGTTAGGTTTAATAACTACCCTAACACTAACGCGTACCCTAACCCTAAACCCTACCCTAACCCTAACACGTACCCTAATCCTAACCAATACCCTATACCGAGCCCTAAACCTAACACTAACCTTAACCCTAACCCTAACCCATACCCTACGCCGTACCAGAAGCCCTCCCCGAACCCGGACCCTAAGCCGTACCCTAAGCCTAACCCTAAGCCTAACCCTAACCCTAGGCTACCCTTGACTGCTTCTGCCTCCAATAGATTTCCTAAGCACTAGTGTTTTAAGGAACAGCTTAAAAAGAGAATCCTAATGTGATTTCTTTATAATGGGTGTGTTCCTTATCTTATCCTAGTGTCTACACTCTTCTCCATGGCTGGACCTCCAAATAATATTCCTTTACGTGCTAAGGGGTATCTAGAGAGTGGGTTAGGTTTAATAACTACCCTAACACTAACGCCTACCTTAACCCTAACCCCTACCCTATCGCTAACACGTACCCTAATCCTAACCAATACCCTAAACCGAGCCCTAACCCTAACACTAACCCTAACCCTAACCCTAACCCATACCCTACGCCATACCAGAAGCCCTCCCCGAACCCGTACCCTAAGCCGTACCCTAAGCCTAACCCTAAGCCTAACCCTAACCCTAGGCTACCCTTGAATGCTTCTGCCTCCAATAGATTTCCTAAGCACTAGTGTTTTAAGGAACAGCTTAAAAAGAGAATCCTAATGTGATTTCTTTATAATGGGCGTGTTCCTTATCTTATCCTAGTGTCTAAATTCTTCTCCATGGCTGGACCTCCAAATAATATTCCTTTACGTGCTAAGGGGTATCTAGAGATTGGGATAGGTTTAATAACTACCCTAACACTAACATGTACCCTAACCCTAACCCCTACCCTAACCCTAACACGTACCCTAATCCTAACCAATACCCTAAGCCGAGCCCTAACCCTAACACTAACCCTAACCCTAACCCTAACCCATACCCTACGCCGTACCCGAAGCCCTCCCCAAACCCGTACCCTAAGCCGTACCCTAAGCCGTACCCTAAGCCTAACCCTAACCCTAGGCTACCCTTGACTGCTTCTGCCTCCAATAGATTTCCTAAGCACTAGTGTTTTAAGGAACAGCTTAAAAAGAGAATCCTAATGTGATTTCTTTATAATGGGTGTGTTCCTTATCTTATCCTAGTGTCTAAACTCTTCTCCATGGCTGGACCCCCAAATAATATTCCTTTACGTGGTAAGGGGTATCTAGAGTGTGGGATAGGTTTAATAACTACCCTAACCCTAACGCGTACCCTAACCCTATCCCCTACCCTAACCCTAACATGTACCCTAATCCTAACCCGTACCCTAAACCGAGCCCTAACCCTAACACTAACCCTAACCCTAACCCTAACCCATACCCTACGCCATACCCGAAGCCCTCCCCGAACCCGTACCCTAAGCCATACCCTAAGCCGTACCCTAAGCCTAACCCTAACCCTAGGCTACCCTTGACTGCTTCTGCCTCCAATAGATTTCCTAAGCACTAGTGTTTTAAGGAACAGCTTAAAAAGAGAATCCTAATGTGATTTCTTTATAATGGGTGTGTTCCTTATCTTATCCTAGTGTCTAAACTCTTCTCCATGGCTGGACCTCCAAATAATATTCCTTTACGTGCTAAGGGGTATCTAGAGACTGGGATAGGTTTAATAACTACCCTAACACTAACGCGTACCCTAACCCTAACCACTACCCTAACCCTAACACGTACCCTAATCCTAACCAATACCCTAAATCGAGCCCTAACCCTAACACTAACCCTAACCCTAACCCTAACCCATACCCTACGCCGTACCCGAAGCCCTCCCCGAAGCGGTACCCTAAGCCGTACCCTAAGCCGTACCCTAAGCCTAACCCTAACCCTAGGCTACCCTTGACTGCTTCTGCCTCCAATAGATTTTCTAAGCACTAGTGTTTTAAGGAACAGCTTAAAAAGAGAATCCTAATGTGATTTATTTATAATGGGTGTGTTCCTTATCTTATCCTAGTGTCTAAACTCTTCTCCATGGCTGGACCTCCAAATAATATTCCTTTACGTGCTAAGGGGTATCTAGAGAGTGGGTTAGGTTTAATAACTACCCTAACACTAACGCCTACCTTAACCCTAACCCCTACCCTATCGCTAACACGTACCCTAATCCTAACCAATACCCTAAACCGAGCCCTAACCCTAACACTAACCCTAACCCTAACCCTAACCCATACCCTACGCCATACCAGAAGCCCTCCCCGAACCCGTACCCTAAGCCGTACCCTAAGCCTAACCCTAAGCCTAACCCTAACCCTAGGCTACCCTTGACTGCTTCTGCCTCCAATAGATTTCCTAAGCACTAGTGTTTTAAGGAACAGCTTAAAAAGAGAATCCTAATGTGATTTCTTTATAATGGGTGTGTTCCTTATCTTATCCTAGTGTCTAAACTCTTCTCCATGGCTGGACCTCCAAATAATATTCCTTTACGTGCTAAGGGGTATCTAGAGAGTGGGTTAGGTTTAATAACTACCCTAACACT
This sequence comes from Balaenoptera physalus, assembly GCF_965194825.1. Classification (NCBI taxonomy): domain Eukaryota; kingdom Metazoa; phylum Chordata; class Mammalia; order Artiodactyla; family Balaenopteridae; genus Balaenoptera; species Balaenoptera physalus. The sequence continues at coordinate 9,996 of NW_028125627.1, forward strand.
AACGCGTACCCTAAACCTAACCCCTACCCTATCGCTATCACGTACCCTAATCCTAACCAATACCCTAAACCGAGCCCTAACCCTAACACTAACCCTAACCCTAACCCTACGCCGTACCCGAAGCCATCCCCGAACCCGTACCCTAAGCCGTACCCTAAGCCTAACCCTAACCCTAGGCTACCCTTGACTGCTTCTGCCTCCAATAGATTTCCTAAGCACTAGTGTTTTAAGGAACAGCTTAAAAAGAGAATCCTAATGTGATTTCTTTATAATGGGTGTGTTCCTTATCTTATCCTAGTGTCTAAACTCTTCTCCATGGCTGGACCTCCAAATAATATTCCTTTACGTGCTAAGGGGTATCTAGAGACTGGGATAGGTTTAATAACTACCCTAACACTAACGCGTACCCTAAACCTAACCCCTACCCTAACCCTAACACGTACCCTAATCCTAACCAATACCCTAAGCCGAGCCCTAACCCTAACACTAACCCTAACCCAACCCTAACCCATACCCTACGCCGTACCCGAAGCCCTCCCCGAACCGGTACCCTAAGCCGTACCCTAAGCCGTACCCTAAGCCTAACCCTAACCCTAGGCTACCCTTGACTGCTTCTGCCTCCAATAGATTTTCTAAGCACTAGTGTTTTAAGGAACAGCTTAAAAAGAGAATCCTAATGTGATTTCTTTATAATGGGTGTGTTCCTTATCTTATCCTAGTGTCTAAACTCTTCTCCATGGCTGGACCTCCAAATAATATTCCTTTACGTGCTAAGTGGTATCTAGAGAGTGGGTTAGGTTTAATAACTACCCTAACACTAACGCGTACCCTAACCCTAAACCCTACCCTAACCCTAACACGTACCCTAATCCTAACCAATACCCTAAACCGAGCCCTAACCCTAACACTAACCTTAACCCTAACCCTAACCCATACCCTACGCCGTACCAGAAGCCCTCCCCGAACCCGGACCCTAAGCCGTACCCTAAGCCTAACCCTAAGCCTAACCCTAACCCTAGGCTACCCTTGACTGCTTCTGCCTCCAATAGATTTCCTAAGCACTAGTGTTTTAAGGAACAGCTTAAAAAGAGAATCCTAATGTGATTTCTTTATAATGGGTGTGTTCCTTATCTTATCCTAGTGTCTAAACTCTTCTCCATGGCTGGACCTCCAAATAATATTCCTTTACGTGCTAAGGGGTATCTAGAGAGTGGGTTAGGTTTAATAACTACCCTAACACTAACGCCTACCCTAACCCTAACCCCTACCCTATCTCTAACACGTACCCTAATCCTAACCAATACCCTAAACCGAGCCCTAACCCTAACACTAACCCTAACCCTAACCCTAACCCATACCCTACGCCATACCAGAAGCCCTCCCCGAACCCGTACCCTAAGCCGTACCCTAAGCCTAACCCTAAGCCTAACCCTAACCCTAGGCTACCCTTGACTGCTTCTGCCTCCAATAGATTTCCTAAGCACTAGTGTTTTAAGGAACAGCTTAAAAAGAGAATCCTAATGTGATTTCTTTATAATGGGTGTGTTCCTTATCTTATCCTAGTGTCTAAACTCTTCTCCATGGCTGGACCTCCAAATAATATTCCTTTACGTGCTAAGGGGTATCTAGAGATTGGGATAGGTTTAATAACTACCCTAACACTAACGCGTACCCTAACCCTAACCCCTACCCTAACCCTAACACGTACCCTAATCCTAACCAATACCCTAAGCCGAGCCCTAACCCTAACACTAACCCTAACCCTAACCCTAACCCATACCCTACGCCGTACCCGAAGCCCTCCCCAAACCCGTACCCTAAGCCGTACCCTAAGCCGTACCCTAAGCCTAACCCTAACCCTAGGCTACCCTTGACTGCTTCTGCCTCCAATAGATTTCCTAAGCACTAGTGTTTTAAGGAACAGCTTAAAAAGAGAATCCTAATGTGATTTCTTTATAATGGGTGTGTTCCTTATCTTATCCTAGTGTCTAAACTCTTCTCCATGGCTGGACCTCCAAATAATATTCCTTTATGTGCTAAGGGGTATCTAGAGAGTGGGATAGGTTTAATAACTACCCTAACACTAATGCGTACCCTAACCCTAACCCCTACCCTATCGCTAACACGTACCCTAATCCTAACCAATACCCTAAACCGAGCCCTAACCCTAACACTAACCCTAACCCTAACCCTAACACATACCCTACGCCGTATCAGAAGCCCTCCCCGAACCCGTACCCTAAGCCGTACCCTAAGCCTAACCCTAAGCCTAACCCTAAACGTAGGCTACCCTTGAATGCTTCTGCCTCCAATAGATTTCCTAAGCAGTAGTGTTTAAAGGAACAGCTTAAAAAGAGAATCCTAATGTGATTTCTTTATAATGGGTGTGTTCCTTATCTTATCCTAGTGTCTAAATTCTTCTCCATGGCTGGACCTCCAAATAATATTCCTTTACGTGCTAAGGGGTATCTAGAGAGTGGGATAGCTTTAATAACTACCCTAACACTAACGCGTACCCTAACCCTAACCCCTACCCTAACCCTAACACGTACCCTAATCCTAACCAATACCCTAAGCCGAGCCCTAACCCTAACACTAACCCTAACCCTAACCCTAACCCATACCCTACGCCGTACCCGAAGCCCTCCCCGAACCGGTACCCTAAGCCGTACCCTAAGCCGTACCCTAAGCCTAACCCTAACCCTAGGCTACCCTTGACTGCTTCTGCCTCCAATAGATTTTCTAAGCACTAGTGTTTTAAGGAACAGCTTAAAAAGAGAATCCTAATGTGATTTATTTATAATGGGTGTGTTCCTTATCTTATCCTAGTGTCTAAACTCTTCTCCATGGCTGGACCTCCAAATAATATTCCTTAACGTGCTAAGGGGTATCTAGAGAGTGGGTTAGGTTTAATAACTACCCTAACACTAACGCGTACCCTAACCCTAAACACTACCCTAACCCTAACACGTACCCTAATCCTAACCAATACCCTATACCGAGCCCTAACCCTAACACTAACCCTAACCCTAACCCATACCCTACGCCGTACCAGAAGCCCTCCCCGAACCCGTACCCTAAGCCGTACCCTAAGCCTAACCCTAAGCCTAACCCTAACCCTAGGCTACCCTTGACTGCTTCTGCCTCCAATAGATTTCCTAAGCACTAGTGTTTTAAGGAACAGCTTAAAAAGAGAATCCTAATGTGATTTCTTTATAATGGGTGTGTTCCTTATCTTATCCTAGTGTCTAAACTCTTTTCCATGGCTGGACCTCCAAATAATATTCCTTTACGTGCTAAGGGGTATCTAGAGAGTGGGTTAGGTTTAATAACTACCCTAACACTAACGCGTACCCTAAACCTAACCCCTACCCTATCGCTAACACGTACCCTAATCCTAACGAATACCCTAAACCGAGCCCTAACCCTAACACTAACCCTAACCCTAACCCTAACCCATACCCTACGCCGTACCAGAAGCCCTCCCCGAACCCGTACCCTAAGCCGTACCCTAAGCCTCACCCTAAGCCTAACCCTAAACCTAGGCTACCCTTGAATGCTTCTGCCTCCAATAGATTTCCTAAGCACTAGTGTTTTAAGGAACAGCTTAAAAAGAGAATCCTAATGTGATTTGTTTATGATGGGTGTGTTCCTTATCTTATCCTAGTGTCTAAATTCTTCTCCATGGCTGGAACTCCAAATAATATTCCTTTACGTGCTAAGGGGTATCTAGAGAGTGGGATAGCTTTAATAACTACCCTAACACTAACGCGTACCCTAACCCTAACCCCTACCCTAACCCTAACACGTACCCTAATCCTAACCAATACCCTAAACCGAGCCCTAACCCTAACACTAACCCTAACCCATACCCTACGCCGTACCCGAAGCCATCCCCGAACCCGTACCCTAAGCCGTACCCTAAGCCTAACCCTAACCCTAGGCTACCCTTGACTGCTTCTGCCTCCAATAGATTTCCTAAGCAGTAGTGTTTTAAGGAACAGCTTAAAAAGAGAATCCTAATGTGATTTCTTTATAATGGGTGTGTTCCTTATCTTATCCTAGTGTCTAAACTCTTCTCCATGGCTGGACCTCCAAATAATATTCCTTTACGTGCTAAGGGGTATCTAGAGAGTGGGTTAGGTTTAATAACTACCCTAACACTAACGCGTACCCTAACCCTAACCCCTACCCTATCGCTAACACGTACCCTAATCCTAACCAATACCCTAAGCCGAGCCCTAACCCTAACACTAACCCTAACCCTAACCCTAACCCATACCCTAAGCCGTACCCGAAGCCCTCCCCAAACCCGTACCCTAAGCCGTACCCTAAGCCGTACCCTAAGCCTAACCCTAACCCTAGGCTACCCTTGACTGCTTCTGCCTCCAATAGATTTCCTAAGCACTAGTGTTTTAAGGAACAGCTTAAAAAGAGAATCCTAATGTGATTTCTTTATAATGGGTGTGTTCCTTATCTTATCCTAGTGTCTAAACTCTTCTCCATGGCTGGACCCCCAAATAATATTCCTTTACGTGCTAAGGGGTATTTAGAGAGTGGGATAGGTTTAATAACTACCCTAACCCTAACGCGTACCCTAACCCTATCCCCTACCCTAACCCTAACACGTACCCTAATCCTAACCCGTACCCTAAACCGAGCCCTAACCCTAACACTAACCCTAACCCTAACCCTAACCCATACCCTACGCCATACCCGAAGCCCTCCCCGAACCCGTACCCTAAGCCGTACCCTAAGCCGTACCCTAAGCCGTACCCTAACCCTAGGCTACCCTTGACTGCTTCTGCCTCCAATAGATTTCCTAAGCACTAGTGTTTTAAGGAACAGCTTAAAAAGAGAATCCTAATGTGATTTCTTTACAATGGGTGTGTTCCTTATCTTATCCTAGTGTCTAAACTCTTCTCCATGGCTGGACCTCCAAATAATATTCCTTTACGTGCTAAGGGGTATCTAGAGACTGGGATAGGTTTAATAACTACCCTAACACTAACGCGTACCCTAACCCTAACCCTTACCCTAACCCTAACACGTACCCTAATCCTAACCAATACCCTAAACCGAGCCCTAACCCTAACACTAACCCTAACCGTAACCCTAACCCATACCCTACGCCGTACCCGAAGCCCTCCCCGAACCGGTACCCTAAGCCGTACCCTAAGCCGTACCCTAAGCCTAAACCTAACCCTAGGCTCCCCTTGACTGCTTCTGCCTCCAATAGATTTTCTAAGCACTAGTGTTTTAAGGAACAGCTTAAAAAGAGAATCCTAATGTGATTTCTTTATAATGGGTGTGTTCCTTATCTTATCCTAGTGTCTAAACTCTTCTCCATGGCTGAACCTCCAAATAATATTCCTTTACGTGCTAAGGGGTATCTAGAGAGTGGGTTAGGTTTAATAACTACCCTAACACTAACGCGTACCCTAACCCTAAACCCTACCCTAACCCTAACACGTACCCTAATCCTAACCAATACCCTATACCGAGCCCTAACCCTAACACTAACCCTAACCCTAACCCTAACCCATACCCTACGCCGTACCAGAAGCCCTCCCCGAACCCGTACCCTAAGCCGTACCCTAAGCCTAACCCTAAGCCTAACCCTAACCCTAGGCTACCCTTGGATGCTTCAGCCTCCAATAGATTTCCTAAGCACTAGTGTTTTAAGGAACAGCTTAAAAAGAGAATCCTAATGTGATTTTTTATAATGGGTGTGTTCCTTATCTTATCCTAGTGTCTAAACTCTTCTCCATGGCTGGACCTCCAAATAATATTCCTTTATGTGCTAAGGGGTATCTAGAGAGTGGGATAGGTTTAATAACTACCCTAACACTAATGCGTACCCTAACCCTAACACCTACCCTATCGCTAACACGTACCCTAATCCTAACCAATACCCTAAACCGAGCCCTAACCCTAACACTAACCTTAACCCTAACCCTAACCCATACCCTACGCCGTACCAGAAGCCCTCCCCGAACCCGGACCCTAAGCCGTACCCTAAGCCTAACCCTAAGCCTAACCCTAACCCTAGGCTACCCTTGACTGCTTCTGCCTCCAATAGATTTCCTAAGCACTAGTGTTTTAAGGAACAGCTTAAAAAGAGAATCCTAATGTGATTTCTTTATAATGGGTGTGTTCCTTATCTTATCCTAGTGTCTAAACACTTCTCCATGGCTGGACCTCCAAATAATATTCCTTTACGTGCAAAGGGGTATCTAGAGAGTGGGTTAGGTTTAATAACTACCCTAACACTAACGCGTACCCTAACCCTAACCCCTACCCTATCGCTAACACGTACCCTAATCCTAACCAATACCCTAAACCGAGCCCTAACCCTAACACTAACCCTAACCCTAACCCTAACCCATACCCTACGCCATACCAGAAGCCCTCCCCGAACCCGTACCCTAAGCCGTACCCTAAGCCTAACCCTAAGCCTAACCCTAACCCTAGGCTACCCTTGACTGCTTCTGCCTCCAATAGATTTCCTAACCACTAGTGTTTTAAGGAACAGCTTAAAAAGAGAATCCTAATGTGATTTCTTTATAATGGGTGTGTTCCTTATCTTATCCTAGTGTCTAAACTCTTCTCCATGGCTGGACCTCCAAATAATATTCCTTTACGTGCTAAGGGGTATCTAGAGATTGGGATAGGTTTAATAACTACCCTAACACTAACGCGTACCCTAACCCTAACCCCTACCCTAACCCTAACACGTACCCTAATCCTAACCAATACCCTAAGCCGAGCCCTAACCCTAACACTAACCCTAACCCTAACCCTAACCCATACCCTACGCCGAACCCGAAGCCCTCCCCAAACCCGTACCCTAAGCCGTACCCTAAGCCGTACCCTAAGCCTAACCCTAACCCTAGGCTACCCTTGACTGCTTCTGCCTCCAATAGATTTCCTAAGCACTAGTGTTTTAAGGAACAGCTTAAAAAGAGAATCCTAATGTGATTTCTTTATAATGCGTGTGTTCCTTATCTTATCCTAGTGTCTAAACTCTTCTCCATGGCTGGACCCCCAAATAATATTCCTTTACGTGCTAAGTGGTATCTAGAGTGTGGGATAGGTTTAATAACTACCCTAACCCTAACGCGTACCCTAACCCTATCCCCTACCCTAACCCTAACACGTACCCTAATCCTAACCCGTACCCTAAACCGAGCCCTAACCCTAACACTAACCCTAACCGTAACCCTAACCCATACCCTACGCCATACCCGAAGCCCTCCCCGAACCCGTACCCTAAGCCGTACCCTAAGCCGTACCCTAAGCCTAACCCTAACCCTAGGCTACCCTTGACTGCTTCTGCCTACAATAGATTTCCTAAGCACTAGTGTTTTAAGGAACAGCTTAAAAAGAGATTCCTAATGTGATTTCTTTACAATGGGTGTGTTCCTTATCTTATCCTAGTGTCTAAACTCTTCTCCATGGCTGGACCTCCAAATAATATTCCTTTACGTGCTAAGGGGTATCTAGAGACTGGGATAGGTTTAATAACTACCCTAACACTAACGCGTACCCTAACCCTAACCCCTACCCTAACCCTAACACGTACCCTAATCCTAACCAATACGCTAAACTGAGCCCTAACCCTAACACTAACCCTAACCGTAACCCTAACCCATACCCTACGCCGTACCCGAAGCCCTCCCCGAACCGGTACCCTAAGCCGTACCCTAAGCCTAACCCTAAGCCTAAACCTAACCCTAGGCTACCCTTGACTGCTTCTGCCTCCAATAGGTTTTCTAAGCACTAGTGTTTTAAGGAACAGCTTAAAAAAGAATCCTAATGTGATTTCTTTATAATGGGTGTGTTCCTTATCTTATCCTAGTGTCTAAACTCTTCTCCATGGCTGAACCTCCAAATAATATTCCTTTACGTGCTAAGGGGTATCTAGAGAGTGGGTTAGGTTTAATAACTACCCTAACACTAACGCGTACCCTAACCCTAAACCCTACCCTAACCCTAACACGTACCCTAATCCTAACCAATACCCTAAACCGAGCCCTAACCCTAACAATAACCCTAACCCTAACCCTAACACATACCCTACGCCGTACCAGAAGCCCTCCCCGAACCCGTACCCTAAGCCTAACCCTAAGCCTAACCCTAAACGTAGGCTACCCTTGAATGCTTCTGCCTCCAATAGATTTCCTAAGCAGTAGTGTTTTAAGGAACAGCTTAAAAAGAGAATCCTAATGTGATTTCTTTATAATGGGTGTGTTCCTTATCTTATCCTAGTGTCTAAATTCTTCTCCATGGCTGGACCTCCAAATAATATTCCTTTACGTGCTAACGGGTATCTAGAGAGTGGGATAGCTTTAATAACTACCCTAACACTAACGCGTACCCTAACCCTAACCCCTACCCTAACCCTAACACGTACCCTAATCCTAACCAATACCCTAAGCCGAGCCCTAACCCTAACACTAACCCTAACCCTAACCCTAACCCATACCCTACGCCGTACCCGAAGCCCTCCCCAAACCCGTACCCTAAGCCGTACCCTAAGCCGTACCCTAAGCCTAACCCTAACCCTAGGATACCCTTGACTGCTTCTGCCTCCAATAGATTTCCTAAGCATTAGTGTTTTAAGGAACAGCTTAAAAAGAGAATCCTAATGTGATTTCTTTATAATGGGTGTGTTCCTTATCTTATCCTAGTGTCTAAACTCTTCTCCAGGGCTGGACCCCCAAATAATATTCCTTTACGTGCTAAGGGGTATCTAGAGAGTGGGATAGGTTTAATAACTACCCTAACCCTAACGCGTACCCTAACCCTATCCCTTACCCTAAACCTAACACGTACCCTAATCCTAACCCGTACCCTAAACCGAGCCCTAACCCTAACACTAACCCTAACCCTAACCCTATCCCATACCCTACGCCATACCCGAAGCCCTCCCCGAACCCGTACCCTAAGCCGTACCCTAAGCCGTACCCTAAGCCTAACCCTAACCCTAGGCTACCCTTGACTGCTTCTGCCTCCAATAGATTTCCTAAGCACTAGTGTTTTAAGGAACAGCTTAAAAAGAGAATCCTAATGTGATTTCTTTACAATGGGTGTGTTCCTTATCTTATCCTAGTGTCTAAACTCTTCTCCATGGCTGGACCTCCAAATAATATTCCTTTACGTGCTAAGGGGTATCTAGAGACTGGGATAGGTTTAATAACTACCCTAACACTAACGCGTACCCTAACCCTAACCCCTACCCTAACCCTAACACGTACCCTAATCCTAACCAATACCCTAAACCGAGCCCTAACCCTAACACTAACCCTAACCCTAACCCTAACCCATACCCTACGCCGAACCCGAAGCCCTCCCCAAACCCGTACCCTAAGCCGTACCCTAAGCCGTACCCTAAGCCTAACCCTAACCCTAGGCTACCCTTGACTGCTTCTGCCTCCAATAGATTTCCTAAGCACTAGTGTTTTAAGGAACAGCTTAAAAAGAGAATCCTAATGTGATTTCTTTATAATGCGTGTGTTCCTTATCTTATCCTAGTGTCTAAACTCTTCTCCATGGCTGGACCCCCAAATAATATTCCTTTACGTGCTAAGGGGTATCTAGAGTGTGGGATAGGTTTAATAACTACCCTAACCCTAACGCGTACCCTAACCCTATCCCCTACCCTAACCCTAACACGTACCCTAATCCTAACCCGTACCCTAAACCGAGCCCTAACCCTAACACTAACCCTAACCCTAACCCTAACCCATACCCTACGCCATACCCGAAGCCCTCCCCGAACCCGTACCCTAAGCCGTACCCTAAGCCGTACCCTAAGCCTAACCCTAACCCTAGGCTACCCTTGACTGCTTCTGCCTACAATAGATTTCCTAAGCACTAGTGTTTTAAGGAACAGCTTAAAAAGAGATTCCTAATGTGATTTCTTTACAATGGGTGTGTTCCTTATCTTATCCTAGTGTCTAAACTCTTCTCCATGGCTGGACCTCCAAATAATATTCCTTTACGTGCTAAGGGGTATCTAGAGACTGGGATAGGTTTAATAACTACCCTAACACTAACGCGTACCCTAACCCTAACCCCTACCCTAACCCTAACACGTACCCTAATCCTAACCAATACGCTAAACTGAGCCCTAACCCTAACACTAACCCTAACCGTAACCCTAACCCATACCCTACGCCGTACCCGAAGCCCTCCCCGAACCGGTACCCTAAGCCGTACCCTAAGCCTAACCCTAAGCCTAAACCTAACCCTAGGCTACCCTTGACTGCTTCTGCCTCCAATAGGTTTTCTAAGCACTAGTGTTTTAAGGAACAGCTTAAAAAAGAATCCTAATGTGATTTCTTTATAATGGGTGTGTTCCTTATCTTATCCTAGTGTCTAAACTCTTCTCCATGGCTGAACCTCCAAATAATATTCCTTTACGTGCTAAGGGGTATCTAGAGAGTGGGTTAGGTTTAATAACTACCCTAACACTAACGCGTACCCTAACCCTAAACCCTACCCTAACCCTAACACGTACCCTAATCCTAACCAATACCCTAAACCGAGCCCTAACCCTAACACTAACCCTAACCCTAACCCTAACCCATACCCTACGCCGTACCAGAAGCCCTCCCCGAACCCGTACCCTAAGCCGTACCCTAAGCCTAACCCTAAACGTAGGCTACCCTTGAATGCTTCTGCCTCCAATAGAATTCCTAAGCACTAGTGTTTTAAGGAACAGCTTCAAAAGAGAATCCTAATGTGATTTGTTTATAATGGGTGTGTTCCTTATCTTATCCTAGTGTCTAAATTCTTCTCCATGGCTGGACCTCCAAATAATATTCCTTTACGTGCTAAGGGGTATCTAGAGAGTGGGATAGCTTTAATAACTACCCTAACACTAACGCGTACCCTAACCCTAACCCCTACCCTAACCCTAACACGTACCCTAATCCTAACCAATACCCTAAGCCGAGCCCTAACCCTAACACTAACCCTAACCCTAACCCTAACCCATACCCTACGCCGTACCCGAAGCCCTCCCCAAACCCGTACCCTAAGCCGTACCCTAAGCCGTACCCTAAGCCTAACCCTAACCCTAGGATACCCTTGACTGCTTCTGCCTCCAATAGATTTCCTAAGCACTAGTGTTTTAAGGAACAGCTTAAAAAAAGAATCCTAATGTGATTTCTTTATAATGGGTGTGTTCCTTATCTTATCCTAGTGTCTAAACTCTTCTCCAGGGCTGGACCCCCAAATAATATTCCTTTACGTGCTAAGGGGTATCTAGAGAGTGGGATAGGTTTAATAACTACCCTAACCCTAACGCGTACCCTAACCCTATCCCCTACCCTAAACCTAACACGTACCCTAATCCTAACCCGTACCCTAAACCGAGCCCTAACCCTAACACTAACCCTAACCCTAACCCTAACCCATACCCTACGCCATACCCGAAGCCCTCCCCGAACCCGTACCCTAAGCCGTACCCTAAGCCGTACCCTAAGCCTAACCCTAACCCTAGGCTACCCTTGACTGCTTCTGCCTCCAATAGATTTCCTAAGCACTAGTGTTTTAAGGAACAGCTTAAAAAGAGAATCCTAATGTGATTTCTTTACAATGGGTGTGTTCCTTATCTTATCCTAGTGTCTAAACTCTTCTCCATGGCTGGACCTCCAAATAATATTCCTTTACGTGCTAAGGGGTATGTAGAGACTGGGATAGGTTTAATAACTACCCTAACACTAACGCGTACCCTAACCCTAACCCCTACCCTAACCCTAACACGTACCCTAATCCTAACCAATACCCTAAACCGAGCCCTAACCCTAACACTAACCCTAACCCTAACCCTAACCCATACCCTACGCCGTACACGAAGCCATCCCCGAACCCGTACCCTAAGCCGTACCCTAAGCCGTACCCTAAGCCTAACCCTAACCCTAGGCTACCCATGACTGCTTCTGCCTCCAATAGATTTTCTAAGCACTAGTGTTTTAAGGAACAGCTTAAAAAGAGAATCCTAATGTGATTTCTTTATAATGGGTGTGTTCCTTATCTTATCCTAGTGTCTAAACTCTTCTCCATGGCTGGACCTCCAAATAATATTCCTTTACGTGCTAAGGGGTATCTAGAGAGTGGGTTAGGTTTAATAACTACCCTAACACTAACGCGTACCCTAACCCTAAACCCTACCCTAACCCTAACACGTACCCTAATCCTAACCAATACCCTATACCGAGCCCTAACCCTAACACTAACCCTAACCCTAACCCTAACCCATACCCTAAGCCGTACCAGAAGCCCTCCACGAACCCGTACCCTAAGCCGTACCCTAAGCCGTACCCTAAGCCTAACCCTAACCCTAGGCTACCCTTGACTGCTTCTGCCTCCAATAGATTTCCTAAGCACTAGTGTTTTAAGGAACAGCTTAAAAAGAGAATCCTAATGTGATTTCTTTATAATGGGTGTGTTCCTTATCTTATCCTAGTGTCTAAACTCTTCTCCATGGCTGGACCCCCAAATAATATTCCTTTACGTGCTAAGGGGTATCTAGAGAGTGGGATAGGTTTAATAACTACCCTAACACTAACGCGTACCCTAACCCTAACCCCTACCCTAACCCTAACACGTACCCTAATCCTAACCAATACCCTAAGCCGAGCCCTAACCCTAACACTAACCCTAACACTAACCCTAACCCATACCCTAAGCCGTACCCGAAGCCCTCCCCAAACCCGTACCCTAAGCCGTACCCTAAGCCGTACCCTAAGCCTAACCCTAACCCTAGGCTACCCTTGACTGCTTCTGCCTCCAATAGATTTCCTAAGCACTAGTGTTTTAAGGAACAGCTTAAAAAGAGAATCCTAATGTGATTTCTTTATAATGGGTGTGTTCCTTATCTTATCCTAGTGTCTAAACTCTTCTCCATGGCTGGACCCCCAAATAATATTCCTTTACGTGCTAAGGGGTATCTAGAGAGTGGGATAGGTTTAATAACTACCCTAACCCTAACGCGTACCCTAACCCTATCCCCTACCCTAACCCTAACACGTACCCTAATCCTAACCCGTACCCTAAACCGAGCCCTAACCCTAACACTAACCCTAACCCTAACCCTAACCCATACCCTACGCCATACCCGAAGCCCTCCCCGAACCCGTACCCTAAGCCGTACCCTAAGCCGTACCCTAAGCCTATCCCTAACCCTAGGCTACCCTTGACTGCTTCTGCCTCCAATAGATTTCCTAAGCACTAGTGTTTTAAGGAACAGCTTAAAAAGAGAATCCTAATGTGATTTCTTTACAATGGGTGTGTTCCTTATCTTATCCTAGTGTCTAAACTCTTCTCCATGGCTGGACCTCCAAATAATATTCCTTTACGTGCTAAGGGGTATCTAGAGACTGGGATAGGTTTAATAACTACCCTAACACTAACGCGTACCCTAACCCTAACCCCTACCCTAACCCTAACACGTACCCTAATCCTAACCAATACCCTAAACCGAGCCCTAACCCTAACACTAACCCTAACCGTAACCCTAACCCATACCCTACGCCGTACCCGAAGCCCTCCCCGAACCGGTACCCTAAGCCGTACCCTAAGCCTAACCCTAAGCCTAAACCTAACCCTAGGCTACCCTTGACTGCTTCTGCTTCCAATAGGTTTTCTAAGCACTAGTGTTTTAAGGAACAGCTTAAAAAAGAATCCTAATGTGATTTCTTTATAATGGGTGTGTTCCTTATCTTATCCTAGTGTCTAAACTCTTCTCCATGGCTGAACCTCCAAATAATATTCCTTTACGTGCTAAGGGGTATCTAGAGAGTGGGTTAGGTTTAATAACTACCCTAACACTAACGCGTACCCTAACCCTAAACCCTACCCTAACCTTAACACGTACCCTAATTCTAACCAATACCCTATACCGAGCCCTAACCCTAACACTAACGCTAACCCTAACCCTAACCCATACCCTACGCCGTACCAGAAGCCCTCCCCGAACCCGTACCCTAAGCCGTACCCTAAGCCTAACCATAACCCTAGGCTACCCTTGGATGCTTCTGCCTCCAATAGATTTCCTAAGCACTAGTGTTTTAAGGAACAGCTTAAAAAGAGAATCCTAATGTGATTTCTTTATAATGCGTGTGTTCCTTATCTTATCCTAGTGTCTAAACTCTTCTCCATGGCTGAACCTCCAAATAATATTCCTTTACGTGCTAAGGGGTATCTAGAGAGTGGGTTAGGTTTAATAACTACCCTAACACTAACGCGTACCCTAACCCTAACCCCTACCCTAAACCTAACACGTACCCTAATCCTAAACAATACCCTAAACCGAGCCCTAACCCTAACACTAACCCTAACCCTAACCCTAACCCATACCCTACGCCGTACACGAAGCCATCCCCGAACCCGTACCCTAAGCCGTACCCTAAGCCGTACCCTAAGCCTAACCCTAACCCTAGGCTACCCTTGACTGCTTCTGCCTCCAATAGATTTTCTAAGCACTAGTGTTTTAAGGAACAGCTTAAAAAGAGAATCCTAATGTGATTTCTTTATAATGGGTGTGTTCCTTATCTTATCCTAGTGTCTAAACTCTTCTCCATGGCTGGACCTCCAAATAATATTCCTTTACGTGCTAAGGGGTATCTAGAGAGTGGGTTAGGTGTAATAACTACCCTAACACTAACGCGTACCCTAACCCTAAACCCTACCCTAACCCTAACACGTACCCTAATCCTAACCAATACCCTATACCGAGCCCTAACCCTAACACTAACCCTAACCCTAACCCTAACCCATACCCTACGCCGTACCAGAAGCCCTCCCCGAACCCGTACCCTAAGCCGTACCCTAAGCCTAACCCTAAGCCTAACCCTAACCCTAGGCTACCCTTGACTGCTTCTGCCTCCAATAGATTTCCTAAGCACTAGTGTTTTAAGGAACAGCTTAAAAAGAGAATCCTAATGTGATTTCTTTATAATGGGTGTGTTCCTTATCTTATCCTAGTGTCTAAACTCTTCTCCATGGCTGGACCTCCAAATAATATTCCTTTACGTGCTAAGGGGTATCTAGAGCGTGGGTTAGGTTTAATAACTACCCTAACACTAACGCGTACCCTAACCCTAACCCCTAACCTATCGCTAACACGTACCCTAATCCTAACCAATACCCTAAACCGAGCCCTAACCCTAACACTAACCCTAACCCTAACCCTAACGCATACCCCACGCCATACCAGAAGCCCTCCCCGAACCCGTACCCTAAGCCGTACCCTAAGCCTAACCCTAAGCCTAACCCTAACCCTAGGCTACCCTTGACTGCTTCTGCCTCCAATAGATTTCCTAAGCACTAGTGTTTTAAGGAACAGCTTAAAAAGAGAATCCTAATGTGATTTCTTTATAATGGGTGTGTTCCTTATCTTATCCTAGTGTCTAAACTCTTCTCCATGGCTGGACCTCCAAATAATATTCCTTTACGTGCTAAGGGGTATCTAGAGATTGGGATAGGTTTAATAACTACCCTAACCCTAACACGTACCCTAATCCTAACCAATACCCTAAACCGAGCCCTAACCCTAACACTAACCCTAACCGTAACCCTAACCCATACCCTACGCCGTACCCGAAGCCCTCCCCGAACCGGTACCCTAAGCCGTACCCTAAGCCGTACCCTAAGCCTAAACCTAACCCTAGGCTACCCTTGACTGCTTCTGCCTCCAATAGATTTTCTAAGCACTAGTGTTTTAAGGAACAGCTTAAAAAGAGAATCCTAATGTGATTTCTTTATAATGGGTGTGTTCCTTATCTTATCCTAGTGTCTAAACTCTTCTCCATGGCTGGACCTCCAAATAATATTCCTTTACGTGCTAAGGGGTATCTAGAGAGTGGGTTAGGTTTAATAACTACCCTAACACTAACGCGTACCCTAACCCTAAACCCTACCCTAACCCTAACACGTACCCTAATCCTAACCAATACCGTATACCGAGCCCTAACCCTAACACTAACCCTAACCCTAACCCTAACCCATACCCTACGCCGTACCAGAAGCCCTCCCCGAACCCGTACCCTAAGCCGTACCCTAAGCCTAACCCTAAGCCTAACCCTAACCCTAGGCTACCCTTGACTGCTTCTGCCTCCAATAGATTTCCTAAGCACTAGTGTTTTAAGGAACAGCTTAAAAAGAGAATCCTAATGTGATTTCTTTATAATGGGTGTGTTCCTTATCTTATCCTAGTGTCTAAACTCTTCTCCATGGCTGGACCTCCAAATAATATTCCTTTACGTGCTAAGGGGTATCTAGAGAGTGGGTTAGGTTTAATAACTACCCTAACACTAACGCGTACCCTAACCCTAACCCCTAACCTATCGCTAACACGTACCCTAATCCTAACCAATACCCTAAACCGAGTCCTAACCCTAACACTAACCCTAACCCTAACCCTAACCCATACCCCACGCCATACCAGAAGCCCTCCCCGAACCCGTACCCTAAGCCGTACCCTAAGCCTAACCCTAAGCCTAACCCTAACCCTAGGCTACCCTTGACTGCTTCTGCCTCCAATAGATTTCCTAAGCACTAGTGTTTTAAGGAACAGCTTAAAAAGAGAATCCTAATGTGATTTCTTTATAATGGGTGTGTTCCTTATCTTATCCTAGTGTCTAAACTCTTCTCCATGGCTGGACCTCCAAATAATATTCCTTTACGTGCTAAGGGGTATCTAGAGATTGGGATAGGTTTAATAACTACCCTAACACTAATGCGTACCCTAACCCTAACCCCTACCCTAACCCTAACACGTACCCTAATCCTAACCAATACCCTAAGCCGAGCCTAACCCTAACACTAACCCTAACCCTAACCCTAACCCATACCCTAAGCCGTACCCGAAGCCCTCCACAAACCCGTACCCTAAGCCGTACCCTAAGCCGTACCCTAAGCCTAACCCTAACCCTAGGCTACCCTTGACTGCTTCTGCCTCCAATAGATTTCCTAAGCACTAGTGTTTTAAGGAACAGCTTAAAAAGAGAATCCTAATGTGATTTCTTTATAATGGGTGTGTTCCTTATCTTATCCTAGTGTCTAAACTCTTCTCCATGGCTGGACCCCCAAATAATATTCCTTTACGTGCTAAGGGGTATCTAGAGAGTGGGATAGGTTTAATAACTACCCTAACCCTAACGCGTACCCTAACCCTATCCCCTACCCTAACCCTAACACGTACCCTAATCCTAACCCGTACCCTAAACCGAGCCCTAACCCTAACACTAACCCTAACCCTAACCCTAACCCATACCCTACGCCATACCCGAAGCCCTCCCCGAACCCGTACCCTAAGCCGTACCCTAAGCCGTACCCTAAGCCTAACCCTAACCCTAGGCTACCCTTGACTGCTTCTGCCTCCAATAGATTTCCTAAGCACTAGTGTTTTAAGGAACAGCTTAAAAAGAGAATCCTAATGTGATTTCTTTACAATGGGTGTGTTCCTTATCTTATCCTAGTGTCTAAACTCTTCTCCATGGCTGGACCTCCAAATAATATTCCTTTACGTGCTAAGGGGTATCTAGAGACTGGGATAGGTTTAATAACTACCCTAACACTAACGCGTACCCTAACCCTAACCCCTACCCTAACCCTAACACTTACCCTAATCCTAACCAATACCCTAAACCGAGCCCTAACCCTAACACTAACCCTAACCGTAACCCTAACCCATACCCTACGCCGTACCAGAAGCCCTCCCCGAACCCGTACCCTAAGCCGTACCCTAAGCCTAACCCTAAGCCTAACCCTAACCCTAGGCTACCCTTGACTGCTTCTGCCTCCAATAGATTTTCTAAGCACTAGTGTTTTAAGGAACAGCTTAAAAAGAGAATCCTAATGTGATTTCTTTATAATGGGTGTGTTCCTTATCTTATCCTAGTGTCTAAACTCTTCTCCATGGCTGGACCTCCAAATAATATTCCTTTACGTGCTAAGGGGTATCTAGAGAGTGGGTTAGGTTTAATAACTACCCTAACACTAACGCGTACCCTAACCCTAAACCCTACCCTAACCCTAACACGTACCCTAATCCTAACCAATACCCTATACCGAGCCCTAACCCTAACACTAACCCTAACCCTAACCCTAACCCATACCCTACGCCGTACCAGAAGCCCTCCCCGAACCCGTACCCTAAGCCGTACCCTAAGCCTAACCCTAAGCCTAACCCTAACCCTAGGCTACCCTTGACTGCTTCTGCCTCCAATAGATTTCCTAAGCACTAGTGTTTTAAGGAACAGCTTAAAAAGAGAATCCTAATGTGATTTCTTTATAATGGGTGTGTTCCTTATCTTATCCTAGTGTCTAAACTCTTCTCCATGGCTGGACCTCCAAATAATATTCCTTTACGTGCTAAGGGGTATCTAGAGCGTGGGTTAGGTTTAATAACTACCCTAACACTAACGCGTACCCTAACCCTAACCCCTAACCTATCGCTAACACGTACCCTAATCCTAACCAATACCCTAAACCGAGCCCTAACCCTAACACTAACCCTAACCCTAACCCTAACGCATACCCCACGCCATACCAGAAGCCCTCCCCGAACCCGTACCCTAAGCCGTACCCTAAGCCTAACCCTAAGCCTAACCCTAACCCTAGGCTACCCTTGACTGCTTCTGCCTCCAATAGATTTCCTAAGCACTAGTGTTTTAAGGAACAGCTTAAAAAGAGAATCCTAATGTGATTTCTTTATAATGGGTGTGTTCCTTATCTTATCCTAGTGTCTAAACTCTTCTCCATGGCTGGACCTCCAAATAATATTCCTTTACGTGCTAAGGGGTATCTAGAGATTGGGATAGGTTTAATAACTACCCTAACCCTAACACGTACCCTAATCCTAACCAATACCCTAAACCGAGCCCTAACCCTAACACTAACCCTAACCGTAACCCTAACCCATACCCTACGCCGTACCCGAAGCCATCCCCGAACCGGTACCCTAAGCCGTACCCTAAGCCGTACCCTAAGCCTAAACCTAACCCTAGGCTACCCTTGACTGCTTCTGCCTCCAATAGATTTTCTAAGCACTAGTGTTTTAAGGAACAGCTTAAAAAGAGAATCCTAATGTGATTTCTTTATAATGGGTGTGTTCCTTATCTTATCCTAGTGTCTAAACTCTTCTCCATGGCTGGACCTCCAAATAATATTCCTTTACGTGCTAAGGGGTATCTAGAGAGTGGGTTAGGTTTAATAACTACCCTAACACTAACGCGTACCCTAACCCTAAACCCTACCCTAACCCTAACACGTACCCTAATCCTAACCAATACCGTATACCGAGCCCTAACCCTAACACTAACCCTAACCCTAACCCTAACCCATACCCTACGCCGTACCAGAAGCCCTCCCCGAACCCGTACCCTAAGCCGTACCCTAAGCCTAACCCTAAGCCTAACCCTAACCCTAGGCTACCCTTGACTGCTTCTGCCTCCAATAGATTTCCTAAGCACTAGTGTTTTAAGGAACAGCTTAAAAAGAGAATCCTAATGTGATTTCTTTATAATGGGTGTGTTCCTTATCTTATCCTAGTGTCTAAACTCTTCTCCATGGCTGGACCTCCAAATAATATTCCTTTACGTGCTAAGGGGTATCTAGAGAGTGGGTTAGGTTTAATAACTACCCTAACACTAACGCGTACCCTAACCCTAACCCCTAACCTATCGCTAACACGTACCCTAATCCTAACCAATACCCTAAACCGAGTCCTAACCCTAACACTAACCCTAACCCTAACCCTAACCCATACCCCACGCCATACCAGAAGCCCTCCCCGAACCCGTACCCTAAGCCGTACCCTAAGCCTAACCCTAAGCCTAACCCTAACCCTAGGCTACCCTTGACTGCTTCTGCCTCCAATAGATTTCCTAAGCACTAGTGTTTTAAGGAACAGCTTAAAAAGAGAATCCTAATGTGATTTCTTTATAATGGGTGTGTTCCTTATCTTATCCTAGTGTCTAAACTCTTCTCCATGGCTGGACCTCCAAATAATATTCCTTTACGTGCTAAGGGGTATCTAGAGATTGGGATAGGTTTAATAACTACCCTAACACTAATGCGTACCCTAACCCTAACCCCTACCCTAACCCTAACACGTACCCTAATCCTAACCAATACCCTAAGCCGAGCCTAACCCTAACACTAACCCTAACCCTAACCCTAACCCATACCCTAAGCCGTACCCGAAGCCCTCCACAAACCCGTACCCTAAGCCGTACCCTAAGCCGTACCCTAAGCCTAACCCTAACCCTAGGCTACCCTTGACTGCTTCTGCCTCCAATAGATTTCCTAAGCACTAGTGTTTTAAGGAACAGCTTAAAAAGAGAATCCTAATGTGATTTCTTTATAATGGGTGTGTTCCTTATCTTATCCTAGTGTCTAAACTCTTCTCCATGGCTGGACCCCCAAATAATATTCCTTTACGTGCTAAGGGGTATCTAGAGAGTGGGATAGGTTTAATAACTACCCTAACCCTAACGCGTACCCTAACCCTATCCCCTACCCTAACCCTAACACGTACCCTAATCCTAACCCGTACCCTAAACCGAGCCCTAACCCTAACACTAACCCTAACCCTAACCCTAACCCATACCCTACGCCATACCCGAAGCCCTCCCCGAACCCGTACCCTAAGCCGTACCCTAAGCCTAACCCTAACCCTAGGCTACCCTTGACTGCTTCTGCCTCCAATAGATTTCCTAAGCACTAGTGTTTTAAGGAACAGCTTAAAAAGAGAATCCTAATGTGATTTCTTTACAATGGGTGTGTTCCTTATCTTATCCTAGTGTCTAAACTCTTCTCCATGGCTGGACCTCCAAATAATATTCCTTTACGTGCTAAGGGGTATCTAGAGACTGGGATAGGTTTAATAACTACCCTAACACTAACGCGTACCCTAACCCTAACCCCTACCCTAACCCTAACACTTACCCTAATCCTAACCAATACCCTAAACCGAGCCCTAACCCTAACACTAACCCTAACCGTAACCCTAACCCATACCCTACGCCGTACCAGAAGCCCTCCCCGAACCCGTACCCTAAGCCGTACCCTAAGCCTAACCCTAAGCCTAACCCTAACACTAGGCTACCCTTGGATGCTTCTGCCTCCAATAGATTTCCTAAGCACTAGTGTTTTAAGGAACAGCTTAAAAAGAGAATCCTAATGTGATTTTTTATAATGGGTGTGTTCCTTATCTTATCCTAGTGTCTAAACTCTTCTCCATGGCTGGACCCCCAAATAATATTCCTTTACGTGCTAAGGGGTATCTAGAGTGTGGGATAGGTTTAATAACTACCTTAACCCTAACGCGTACCCTAACCCTATCCCCTACCCTAACCCTAACACGTACCCTAATCCTAACCCGTACCCTAAACCGAGCCCTAACCCTAACACTAACCCTAACCCTAACCCTAACCCATACCCTACGCCATACCCGAAGCCCTCCCCGAACCCGTACCCTAAGCCGTACCCTAAGCCGTACCCTAAGCCTAACCCTAACCCTAGGCTACCCTTGACTGCTTCTGCCTCCAATAGATTTCCTAAGCACTAGTGTTTTAAGGAACAGCTTAAAAAGAGAATCCTAATGTGATTTCTTTACAATGGGTGTGTTCCTTATCTTATCCTAGTGTCTAAACTCTTCTCCATGGCTGGACCTCCAAATAATATTCCTTTACGTGCTAAGGGGTATCTAGAGACTGGGATAGGTTTAATAACTACCCTAACACTAACGCGTACCCTAACCCTAACCCCTACCCTAACCCTAACACGTACCCTAATCCTAACCAATACCCTAAACCGAGCCCTAACCCTAACACTAACCCTAACCGTAACCCTAACCCATACCCTACGCCGTACCCGAAGCCCTCCCCAAACCGGTACCCTAAGCCGTACCCTAAGCCTAACCCTAAGGCTAAACCTAACCCTAGGCTACCCTTGACTGCTTCTGCCTCCAATAGGTTTTCTAAGCACTAGTGTTTTAAGGAACAGCTTAAAAAAGAATCCTAATGTGATTTCTTTATAATGGGTGTGTTCCTTATCTTATCCTAGTGTCTAAACTCTTCTCCATGGCTGAACCTCCAAATAATATTCCTTTACATGCTAAGGGGTATCTAGAGAGTGGGTTAGGTTTAATAACTACCCTAACACTAACGCGTACCCTAACCCTAAACCCTACCCTAACCCTAACACGTACCCTAATCCTAACCAATACCCTATACCGAGCCCTAACCCTAACACTAACCCTAACCCTAACCCTAACCCATACCCTGCGCCGTACCAGAAGCCCTCCCCGAACCCGTACCCTAAGCCGTACCCTAAGCCTAACCCTAACCCTAGGCTACCCTTGGATGCTTCTGCCTCCAATAGATTTCCTAAGCACTAGTGTTTTAAGGAACAGCTTAAAAAGAGAATCCTAATGTGATTTCTTTATAATGGGTGTGTTCCTTATCTTATCCTAGTGTCTAAACTCTTCTCCATGGCTGGACCTCCAAATAATATTCCTTTATGTGCTAAGGGGTATCTAGAGAGTGGGATAGGTTTAATAACTACCCTAACACTAATGCGTACCCTAACCCTAACCCCTACCCTATCGCTAACACGTACCCTAATCCTAACCAATACCCTAAACCGAGCCCTAACCCTAACACTAACCCTAACCCTAAACCTAACACATACCCTACGCCGTACAAGAAGCCCTCCCCGAACCCGTACCCTAAGCCGTACCCTAAGCCTAACCCTAAGCCTAACCCTAAACGTAGGCTACCCTTGAATGCTTCTGCCTCCAATAGATTTCCTAAGCAGTAGTGTTTTAAGGAACAGCTTAAAAAGAGAATCCTAATGTGATTTCTTTATAATGGGTGTGTTCCTTATCTTATCCTAGTGTCTAAATTCTTCTCCATGGCTGGACCTCCAAATAATATTCCTTTACGTGCTAAGGGGTATCTAGAGAGTGGGATAGCTTTAATAACTACCCTAACACTAACGCGTACCCTAACCCTAACCCCTACCCTAACCCTAACACGTACCCTAATCCTAAACAATACCCTAAACCGAGCCCTAACCCTAACACTAACCCTAACCCTAACCCTAACCCATACCCTACGCCGTACACGAAGCCATCACCGAACCCGTACCCTAAGCCGTACCCTAAGCCGTACCCTAAGCCTAACCCTAACCCTAGGCTACCCTTGACTGCTTCTGCCTCCAATAGATTTTCTAAGCACTAGTGTTTTAAGGAACAGCTTAAAAAGCGAATCCTAATGTGATTTCTTTACAATGGGTGTGTTCCTTATCTTATCCTAGTGTCTAAACTCTTCTCCATGGCTGGACCTCCAAATAATATTCCTTTACGTGCTAAGGGGTATCTAGAGACTGGGATAGGTTTAATAACTACCCTAACACTAACGCGTACCCTAACCCTAACCCCTACCCTAACCCTAACACGTACCCTAATCCTAACCAATACCCTAAACCGAGCCCTAACCCTAACACTAACCCCAACCGTAACCCTAACCCATACCCTACGCCGTACCCGAAGCCCTCCCCGAACCGGTACCCTAAGCCGTACCCTAAGCCTAACCCTAAGCCTAAACCTAACCCTAGGCTACCCTTGACTGCTTCTGCCTCCAATAGGTTTTCTAAGCACTAGTGTTTTAAGGAACAGCTTAAAAAAGAATCCTAATGTGATTTCTTTATAATGGGTGTGTTCCTTATCTTATCCTAGTGTCTAAACTCTTCTCCATGGCTGAACCTCCAAATAATATTCCTTTATGTGCTAAGGGGTATCTAGAGAGTGGGTTAGGTTTAATAACTACCCTAACACTAACGCGTACCCTAACCCTAAACCCTACCCTAACCCTAACACGTACCCTAATCCTAACCAATACCCTATACCGAGCCCTAACCCTAACACTAACCCTAACCCTAACCCTAACCCATACCCTACGCCGTACCAGAAGCCCTCCCCGAACCCGTACCCTAAGCCGTACCCTAAGCCTAACCCTAACCCTAGGCTACCTTTGGATGCTTCTGCCTCCAATAGATTTCCTAAGCACTAGTGTTTTAAGGAACAGCTTAAAAACAGAATCCTAATGTGATTTCTTTATAATGGGTGTGTTCCTTATCTTATCCTAGTGTCTAAACTCTTCTCCTTGGCTGGACCTCCAAATAATATTCCTTTATGTGCTAAGGGGTATCTAGAGAGTGGGATAGGTTTAATAACTACCCTAACACTAATGCGTACCCTAACCCTAACCCCTACCCTATCGCTAACACGTACCCTAATCCTAACCAATACCCTAAACCGAGCCCTAACCCTAACACTAACCCTAACCCTAACCCTAACACATACCCTATGCCGTACCAGAAGCCCTCCCCGAACCCGTACCCTAAGCTGTACCCTAAGCCTAACCCTAAGCCTAACCCTAAACGTAGGCTACCCTTGAATGCTTCTGCCTCCAATAGATTTCCTAAGCAGTAGTGTTTTAAGGAACAGCTTAAAAAGAGAATCCTAATGTGATTTCTTTATAATGGGTGTGTTCCTTATCTGATCCTAGTGTCTAAATTCTTCTCCATGGCTGGACCTCCAAATAATATTCCTTTACGTGCTAAGGGGTATCTAGAGAGTGGGATAGCTTTAATAACTACCCTAACACTAACGCGTACCCTAACCCTAACCCCTACCCTAACCCTAACACGTACCCTAATCCTAAACAATACCCTAAACCGAGCCCTAACCCTAACACTAACCCTAACCCTAACCCTAACCCATACCCTACGCCGTACACGAAGCCATCCCCGAACCCGTACCCTAAGCCGTACCCTAAGCCGTACCCTAAGCCTAACCCTAACCCTAGGCTACCCATGACTGCTTCTGCCTCCAATAGATTTTCTAAGCACTAGTGTTTTAAGGAACAGCTTAAAAAGAGAATCCTAATGTGATTTCTTTATAATGGGTGTGTTCCTTATCTTATCCTAGTGTCTAAACTCTTCTCCATGGCTGAACCTCCAAATAATATTCCTTTACGTGCTAAGGGGTATCTAGAGAGTGGGTTAGGTTTAATAACTACCCTAACACTAACGCGTACCCTAACCCTAAACCCTACCCTAACCCTAACACGTACCCTAATCCTAACCAATACCCTATACCGAGCCCTAACCCTAACACTAACCCTAACCCTAACCCTAACCCATACCCTGCGCCGTACCAGAAGCCCTCCCCGAACCCGTACCCTAAGCCGTACCCTAAGCCTAACCCTAACCCTAGGCTACCCTTGGATGCTTCTGCCTCCAATAGATTTCCTAAGCACTAGTGTTTTAAGGAACAGCTTAAAAAGAGAATCCTAATGTGATTTCTTTATAATGGGTGTTTTCCTTATCTTATCCTAGTGTCTAAACTCTTCTCCATGGCTGGACCTCCAAATAATATTCCTTTATGTGCTAAGGGGTATCTAGAGAGTGGGATAGGTTTAATAACTACCCTAACACTAATGCGTACCCTAACCCTAACCCCTACCCTATCGCTAACACGTACCCTAATCCTAACCAATACCCTAAACCGAGCCCTAACCCTAACACTAACCCTAACCCTAAACCTAACACATACCCTACGCCGTACAAGAAGCCCTCCCCGAACCCGTACCCTAAGCCGTACCCTAAGCCTAACCCTAAGCCTAACCCTAAACGTAGGCTACCCTTGAATGCTTCTGCCTCCAATAGATTTCCTAAGCAGTAGTGTTTTAAGGAACAGCTTAAAAAGAGAATCCTAATGTGATTTCTTTATAATGGGTGTGTTCCTTATCTTATCCTAGTGTCTAAATTCTTCTCCATGGCTGGACCTCCAAATAATATTCCTTTACGTGCTAAGGGGTATCTAGAGAGTGGGATAGCTTTAATAACTACCCTAACACTAACGCGTACCCTAACCCTAACCCCTACCCTAACCCTAACACGTACCCTAATCCTAAACAATACCCTAAACCGAGCCCTAACCCTAACACTAACCCTAACCCTAACCCTAACCCATACCCTACGCCGTACACGAAGCCATCACCGAACCCGTACCCTAAGCCGTACCCTAAGCCGTACCCTAAGCCTAACCCTAACCCTAGGCTACCCTTGACTGCTTCTGCCTCCAATAGATTTTCTAAGCACTAGTGTTTTAAGGAACAGCTTAAAAAGAGAATCCTAATGTGATTTCTTTATAATGGGTGTGTTCCTTATCTTATCCTAGTGTCTAAACTCTTCTCCATGGCTGGACCTCCAAATAATATTCCTTTACGTGCTAAGGGGTATCTAGAGAGTGGGTTAGGTTTAATAACTACCCTAACACTAACGCGTACCCTAACCCTAAACCCTACCCTAACCCTAACACGTACCCTAATCCTAACCAATACCCTATACCGAGCCCTAACCCTAACACTAACCCTAACCCTAACCCTAACCCATACCCTACGCCGTACCAGAAGCCCTCCCCGAACCCGTACCCTAAGCCGTACCCTAAGCCTAACCCTAAGCCTAACCCTAACCCTAGGCTACCCTTGACTGCTTCTGCCTCCAATAGATTTCCTAAGCACTAGTGTTTTAAGGAACAGCTTAAAAAGAGAATCCTAATGTGATTTCTTTATAATGGGTGTGTTCCTTATCTTATCCTAGTGTCTAAACTCTTCTCCATGGCTGGACCCCCAAATAATATTCCTTTACGTGCTAAGGGGTATCTAGAGAGTGGGATAGGTTTAATAACTACCCTAACCCTAACGCGTACCCTAACCCTATCCCCTACCCTAACCCTAACACGTACCCTAATCCTAACCCGTACCCTAAACCGAGCCCTAACCCTAACACTAACCCTAACCCTAACCCTAACCCATACCCTACGCCATACCCGAAGCCCTCCCTGAACCCGTATCCTAAGCCGTACCCTAAGCCGTACCCTAAGCCTAACCCTAACCCTAGGCTACCCTTGACTGCTTCTGCCTCCAATAGATTTCCTAAGCACTAGTGTTTTAAGGAACAGCTTAAAAAGAGAATCCTAATGTGATTTCTTTACAATGGGTGTGTTCCTTATCTTATCCTAGTGTCTAAACTCTTCTCCATGGCTGGACCTCCAAATAATATTCCTTTACGTGCTAAGGGGTATCTAGAGACTGGGATAGGTTTAATAACTACCCTAACACTAACGCGTACCCTAACCCTAACCCCTACCCTAACCCTAACACGTACCCTAATCCTAACCAATACCCTAAACCGAGCCCTAACCCTAACACTAACCCTAACCGTAACCCTAACCCATACCCTACGCCGTACCCGAAGCCCTCCCCGAACCGGTACCCTAAGCCGTACCCTAAGCCGTACCCTAAGCCTAAACCTAACCCTAGGCTACCCTTGACTGCTTCTGCCTCCAATAGATTTTCTAAGCACTAGTGTTTGAAGGAACAGCTTAAAAAGAGAATCCTAATGTGATTTCTTTATAATGGGTGTGTTCCTTATCTTATCCTAGTGTCTAAACTCTTCTCCATGGCTGAACCTCCAAATAATATTCCTTTACGTGTTAAGGGGTATCTAGAGAGTGGGTTAGGTTTAAAAACTACCCTAACACTAACGCGTACCCTAACCCTAAACCCTACCCTAACCCTAACACGTACCCTAATCCTAACCAATACCCTATACCGAGCCCTAACCCTAACACTAACCCTAACCCTAACCCTAACCCATACCCTACGCCGTAACAGAAGCCCTCCCCGAACCCGTACCCTAAGCCGTACCCTAAGCCTAACCCTAACCCTAGGCTACCCTTGGATGCTTCTGCCTCCAATAGATTTCCTAAGCACTAGTGTTTTAAGGAACAGCTTAAAAAGAGAATCCTAATGTGATTTCTTTATAATGGGTGTGTTCCTTATCTTATCCTAGTGTCCAAACTCTTCTCCATGGCTGGACCTCCAAATAATATTCCTTTATGTGCTAAGGGGTATCTAGAGAGTGGGATAGGTTTAATAACTACCCTAACACTAATGCGTACCCTAACCCTTACCCCTACCCTATCGCTAACACGTACCCTAATCCTAACCAATACCCTAAACCGAGCCCTAACCCTAACACTAACCCTAACCATAACACTAACCCATACCCTACGCCGTACCAGAAGCCCTCCCCGAACCCGTACCCTAAGCCGTACCCTAAGCCTAACCCTAAGCCTAACCCTAAACGTAGGCTACCCTTGAATGCTTCTGCCTCCAATAGATTTCCTAAGCAGTAGTGTTTTAAGGAACAGCTTAAAAAGAGAATCCTAATGTGATTTCTTTATAATGGGTGTGTTCCTTATCTTATCCTAGTGTCTAAATTCTTCTCCATGGCTGGACCTCCAAATAATATTCCTTTACGTGCTAAGGGGTATCTAGAGAGTGGGATAGCTTTAATAACTACCCTAACACTAACGCGTACCCTAACCCTAACCCCTACCCTAACCCTAACACGTACCCTAATCCTAACCAATACCCTAAACCGAGCCCTAACCCTAACACTAACCCTAACCCTAACCCTAACCCATACCCTACGCCGTACCCGAAGCCATCCCCGAACCCGTACCCTAAGCCGTACCCTAAGCCGTACACTAAGCCTAACCCTAACCCTAGGCTACCCTTGACTGCTTCTGCCTCCAATAGATTTCCTAAGCACTAGTGTTTTAAGGAACAGCTTAAAAAGAGAATCTTATTGTGATTTCTTTATAATGGGTGTGTTCCTTATCTTATCCTAGTGTCTAAACTCTTCTCCATGGCTGGACCTCCAAATAATATTCCTTTATGTGCTAAGGGGTATCTAGAGAGTGGGATAGGTTTAATAACTACCCTAACACTAATGCGTACCCTAACCCTAACCCCTACCCTATCGCTAACACGTACCCTAATCCTAACCAATACCCTAAACCGAGCCCTAACCCTAACACTAACCCTAACCCTAACCCTAACACATACCCTACGCCGTACCAGAAGCCCTCCCCGAACCCGTACCCTAAGCCGTACCCTAAGCCTAACCCTAAATGTAGGCTACCCTTGAATGCTTCTGCCTCCAATAGATTTCCTAAGCAGTAGTGTTTTAAGGAACAGCTTAAAAAGAGAATCCTAATGTGATTTCTTTATAATGGGTGTGTTCCTTATCTTATCCTAGTGTCTAAATTCTTCTCCATGGCTGGACCTCCAAATAATATTCCTTTACGTGCTAAGGGGTATCTAGAGAGTGGGATAGCTTTAATAACTACCCTAACACTAACGCGTACCCTAACCCTAACCCCTACCCTAACCCTAACACGTACCCTAATCCTAAACAATACCCTAAACCGAGCCCTAACCCTAACAATAACCCTAACCCTAACCCTAACCCATACCCTACGCCGTACACGAAGCCATCCCCGAACCCGTACCCTAAGCCGTACCCTAAGCCGTACCCTAAGCCTAACCCTAACCCTAGGCTACCCTTGACTGCTTCTGCCTCCAATAGATTTTCTAAGCACTAGTGTTTTAAGGAACAGCTTAAAAAGAGAATCCTAATGTGATTTCTTTATAATGGGTGTGTTCCTTATCTTATCCTAGTGTCTAAACTCTTCTCCATGGCTGGACCTCCAAATAATATTCCTTTACGTGCTAAGGGGTATCTAGAGAGTGGGTTAGGTTTAATAACTACCCTAACACTAACGCGTACCCTAACCCTAACCCCTACCCTATCGCTAACACGTACCCTAATCCTAACCAATACCCTAAACCGAGCCCTAACCCTAACACTAACCCTAACCCTAACCCTAACCCATACCCCACGCCATACCAGAAGCCCTCCCCGAACCCGTACCCTAAGCCGTACCCTAAGCCTAACCCTAACCCTAGGCTACCCTTGACTGCTTCTGCCTCCAATAGATTTCCTAAGCACTAGTGTTTTAAGGAACAGCTTAAAAAGAGAATCCTAATGTGATTTCTTTATAATGGGTGTGTTCCTTATCTTATCCTAGTGTCTAAACTCTTCTCCATGGCTGGACCTCCAAATAATATTCCTTTACGTGCTAAGGGGTATCTAGAGATTGGGATAGGTTTAATAACTACCCTAACACTAACGCGTACCCTAACCCTAACCCCTACCCTAACCCTAACACGTACCCTAATCCTAACCAATACCCTAAGCCGAGCCCTAACCCTAACACTAACCCTAACCCTAACCCTAACCCATACCCTAAGCCGTACCCGAAGCCCTCCCCAAACCCGTACCCTAAGCCGTACCCTAAGCCGTACCCTAAGCCTAACCCTAACCCTAGGCTACCCTTGACTGCTTCTGCCTCCAATAGATTTCCTAAGCACTAGTGTTTTAAGGAACAGCTTAAAAAGAGAATCCTAATGTGATTTCTTTATAATGGGTGTGTTCCTTATCTTATTCTAGTGTCTAAACTCTTCTCCATGGCTGGACCCCCAAATAATATTCCTTTACGTGCTAAGGGGTATCTAGAGAGTGGGATAGGTTTAATAACTACCCTAACCCTAACCCTAACCCTAACCATATCCCCTACCCTAACCCTAACACGTACCCTAATCCTAACCCGTACCCTAAACCGAGCCCTAACCCTAACACTAACCCTAACCCTAACCCTAACCCATACCCTACGCCGTACCAGAAGCCCTCCCCGAACCCGTACCCTAAGCCGTACCCTAAGCCTAACCCTAAGCCTAACCCTAAACCTAGGCTACCCTTGAATGCTTCTGCCTCCAATAGATTTCCTAAGCACTAGTGTTTTAAGGAACAGCTTAAAAAGAGAATCCTAATGTGATTTGTTTATGATGGGTGTGTTCCTTATCTTATCCTAGTGTCTAAATTCTTCTCCATGGCTGGACCTCCAAATAATATTCCTTTACGTGCTAAGGGGTATCTAGAGAGTGGGATAGCTTTAATAACTACCCTAACACTAACGCGTACCCTAACCCTAACCCCTACCCTAACCCTAACACGTACCCTAATCCTAACCAATACCCTAAACCGAGCCCTAACCCTAACACTAACCCTAACCCATACCCTACGCCGTACCCGAAGCCATCCCCGAACCCGTACCCTAAGCCGTACCCTAAGCCTAACCCTAACCCTAGGCTACCCTTGACTGCTTCTGCCTCCAATAGATTTCCTAAGCACTAGTGTTTTAAGGAACAGCTTAAAAAGAGAATCCTAATGTGATTTCTTTATAATGGGTGTGTTCCTTATCTTATCCTAGTGTCTAAACTCTTCTCCATGGCTGGACCTCCAAATAATATACCTTTACGTGCTAAGGGGTATCTAGAGAGTGGGATAGCTTTAATAACTACCCTAACACTAACGCGTACCCTAACCCTAACCCCTACCCTATCGCTAACACGTACCCTAATCCTAACCAATACCCTAAGCCGAGCCCTAACCCTAACACTAACCCTAACCCTAACCCTAACCCATACCCTAAGCCGTACCCGAAGCCCTCCCCAAACCCGTACCCTAAGCCGTACCCTAAGCCGTACCCTAAGCCTAACCCTAACCCTAGGCTACCCTTGACTGCTTCTGCCTCCAATAGATTTCCTAAGCACTAGTGTTTTACGGAACAGCTTAAAAAGAGAATCCTAATGTGATTTCTTTATAATGGGTGTGTTCCTTATCTTATCCTAGTGTCTAAACTCTTCTCCATGGCTGGACCCCCAAATAATATTCCTTTACGTGCTAAGGGGTATTTAGAGAGTGGGATAGGTTTAATAACTACCCTAACCCTAACGCGTACCCTAACCCTATCCCCTACCCTAACCCTAACACGTACCCTAATCCTAACCCGTACCCTAAATCGAGCCCTAACCCTAACACTAACCCTAACCCTAACCCTAACCCATACCCTACGCCATACCCGAAGCCCTCCCCGAACCCGTACCCTAAGCCGTACCCTAAGCCGTACCCTAAGCCGTACCCTAACCCTAGGCTACCCTTGACTGCTTCTGCCTCCAATAGATTTCCTAAGCACTAGTGTTTTAAGGAACAGCTTAAAAAGAGAATCCTAATGTGATTTCTTTACAATGGGTGTGTTCCTTATCTTATCCTAGTGTCTAAACTCTTCTCCATGGCTGGACCTCCAAATAATATTCCTTTACGTGCTAAGGGGTATCTAGAGACTGGGATAGGTTTAATAACTACCCTAACACTAACGCGTACCCTAACCCTAACCCTTACCCTAACCCTAACACGTACCCTAATCCTAACCAATACCCTAAACCGAGCCCTAACCCTAACACTAACCCTAACCGTAACCCTAACCCATACCCTACGCCGTACCCGAAGCCCTCCCCGAACCGGTACCCTAAGCCGTACCCTAAGCCGTACCCTAAGCCTAAACCTAACCCTAGGCTACCCTTGACTGCTTCTGCCTCCAATAGATTTTCTAAGCACTAGTGTTTTAAGGAACAGCTTAAAAAGAGAATCCTAATGTGATTTCTTTATAATGGGTGTGTTCCTTATCTTATCCTAGTGTCTAAACTCTTCTCCATGGCTGAACCTCCAAATAATATTCCTTTACGTGCTAAGGGGTATCTAGAGAGTGGGTTAGGTTTAATAACTACCCTAACACTAACGCGTACCCTAACCCTAAACCCTACCCTAACCCTAACACGTACCCTAATCCTAACCAATACCCTATACCGAGCCCTAACCCTAACACTAACCCTAACCCTAACCCTAACCCATACCCTACGCCGTACCAGAAGCCCTCCCCGAACCCGTACCCTAAGCCGTACCCTAAGCCTAACCCTAAGCCTAACCCTAACCCTAGGCTACCCTTGGATGCTTCAGCCTCCAATAGATTTCCTAAGCACTAGTGTTTTAAGGAACAGCTTAAAAAGAGAATCCTAATGTGATTTTTTATAATGGGTGTGTTCCTTATCTTATCCTAGTGTCTAAACTCTTCTCCATGGCTGGACCTCCAAATAATATTCCTTGATGTGCTAAGGGGTATCTAGAGAGTGGGATAGGTTTAATAACTACCCTAACACTAATGCGTACCCTAACCCTAACACCTACCCTATCGCTAACACGTACCCTAATCCTAACCAATACCCTAAACCGAGCCCTAACCCTAACACTAACCTTAACCCTAACCCTAACCCATACCCTACGCCGTACCAGAAGCCCTCCCCGAACCCGGACCCTAAGCCGTACCCTAAGCCTAACCCTAAGCCTAACCCTAACCCTAGGCTACCCTTGACTGCTTCTGCCTCCAATAGATTTCCTAAGCACTAGTGTTTTAAGGAACAGCTTAAAAAGAGAATCCTAATGTGATTTCTTTATAATGGGTGTGTTCCTTATCTTATCCTAGTGTCTAAACACTTCTCCATGGCTGGACCTCCAAATAATATTCCTTTACGTGCTAAGGGGTATCTAGAGAGTGGGTTAGGTTTAATAACTACCCTAACACTAACGCGTACCCTAACCCTAACCCCTACCCTATTGCTAACACGTACCCTAATCCTAACCAATACCCTAAACCGAGCCCTAACCCTAACACTAACCCTAACCCTAACCCTAACACATACCCTACGCCATACCAGAAGCCCTCCCCGAACCCGTACCCTAAGCCGTACCCTAAGCCTAACCCTAAGCCTAACCCTAACCCTAGGCTACCCTTGACTGCTTCTGCCTCCAATAGATTTCCTAACCACTAGTGTTTTAAGGAACAGCTTAAAAAGAGAATCCTAATGTGATTTCTTTATAATGGGTGTGTTCCTTATCTTATCCTAGTGTCTAAACTCTTCTCCATGGCTGGACCTCCAAATAATATTCCTTTACGTGCTAAGGGGTATCTAGAGATTGGGATAGGTTTAATAACTACCCTAACACTAACGCGTACCCTAACCCTAACCCCTACCCTAACCCTAACACGTACCCTAATCCTAACCAATACCCTAAGCCGAGCCCTAACCCTAACACTAACCCTAACCCTAACCCTAACCCATACCCTACGCCGAACCCGAAGCCCTCCCCAAACCCGTACCCTAAGCCGTACCCTAAGCCGTACCCTAAGCCTAACCCTAACCCTAGGCTACCCTTGACTGCTTCTGCCTCCAATAGATTTCCTAAGCACTAGTGTTTTAAGGAACAGCTTAAAAAGAGAATCCTAATGTGATTTCTTTATAATGCGTGTGTTCCTTATCTTATCCTAGTGTCTAAACTCTTCTCCATGGCTGGACCCCCAAATAATATTCCTTTACGTGCTAAGGGGTATCTAGAGAGTGGGATAGGTTTAATAACTACCCTAACCCTAACCCTAACCCTAACCCTATCCCCTACCCTAACCCTAACACGTACCCTAATCCTAACCCGTACCCTAAACCGAGCCCTAACCCTAACACTAACCCTAACCCTAACCCTAACCCATACCCTACGCCGTAACAGAAGCCCTCCCCGAACCCGTACCCTAAGCCGTACCCTAAGCCTAACCCTAACCCTAGGCTACCCTTGGATGCTTCTGCCTCCAATAGATTTCCTAAGCACTAGTGTTTTAAGGAACAGCTTAAAAAGAGAATCCTAATGTGATTTCTTTATAATGGGTGTGTTCCTTATCTTATCCTAGTGTCT
Organism: Balaenoptera physalus; assembly: GCF_965194825.1. Taxonomy (NCBI): domain Eukaryota; kingdom Metazoa; phylum Chordata; class Mammalia; order Artiodactyla; family Balaenopteridae; genus Balaenoptera; species Balaenoptera physalus. The sequence continues at coordinate 44,634 of NW_028125627.1, forward strand.
AAACTCTTCTCCATGGCTGGACCTCCAAATAATATTCCTTTATGTGCTAAGGGGTATCTAGAGAGTGGGATAGGTTTAATAACTACCCTAACACTAATGCGTACCCTAACCCTTACCCCTACCCTATCGCTAACACGTACCCTAATCCTAACCAATACCCTAAACCGAGCCCTAACCCTAACACTAACCCTAACCATAACACTAACCCATACCCTACGCCGTACCAGAAGCCCTCCCCGAACCCGTACCCTAAGCCGTACCCTAAGCCTAACCCTAAGCCTAACCCTAAACGTAGGCTACCCTTGAATGCTTCTGCCTCCAATAGATTTCCTAAGCAGTAGTGTTTTAAGGAACAGCTTAAAAAGAGAATCCTAATGTGATTTCTTTATAATGGGTGTGTTCCTTATCTTATCCTAGTGTCTAAATTCTTCTCCATGGCTGGACCTCCAAATAATATTCCTTTACGTGCTAAGGGGTATCTAGAGAGTGGGATAGCTTTAATAACTACCCTAACACTAACGCGTACCCTAACCCTAACCCCTACCCTAACCCTAACACGTACCCTAATCCTAAACAATACCCTAAACCGAGCCCTAACCCTAACAATAACCCTAACCCTAACCCTAACCCATACCCTACGCCGTACACGAAGCCATCCCCGAACCCGTACCCTAAGCCGTACCCTAAGCCGTACCCTAAGCCTAACCCTAACCCTAGGCTACCCTTGACTGCTTCTGCCTCCAATAGATTTTCTAAGCACTAGTGTTTTAAGGAACAGCTTAAAAAGAGAATCCTAATGTGATTTCTTTATAATGGGTGTGTTCCTTATCTTATCCTAGTGTCTAAACTCTTCTCCATGGCTGGACCTCCAAATAATATTCCTTTACGTGCTAAGGGGTATCTAGAGAGTGGGTTAGGTTTAATAACTACCCTAACACTAACGCGTACCCTAACCCTAACCCCTACCCTATCGCTAACACGTACCCTAATCCTAACCAATACCCTAAACCGAGCCCTAACCCTAACACTAACCCTAACCCTAACCCTAACCCATACCCCACGCCATACCAGAAGCCCTCCCCGAACCCGTACCCTAAGCCGTACCCTAAGCCTAACCCTAACCCTAGGCTACCCTTGACTGCTTCTGCCTCCAATAGATTTCCTAAGCACTAGTGTTTTAAGGAACAGCTTAAAAAGAGAATCCTAATGTGATTTCTTTATAATGGGTGTGTTCCTTATCTTATCCTAGTGTCTAAACTCTTCTCCATGGCTGGACCTCCAAATAATATTCCTTTACGTGCTAAGGGGTATCTAGAGATTGGGATAGGTTTAATAACTACCCTAACACTAACGCGTACCCTAACCCTAACCCCTACCCTAACCCTAACACGTACCCTAATCCTAACCAATACCCTAAGCCGAGCACTAACCCTAACACTAACCCTAACCCTAACCCTAACCCATACCCTAAGCCGTACCCGAAGCCCTACCCAAACCCGTACCCTAAGCCGTACCCTAAGCCGTACCCTAAGCCTAACCCTAACCCTAGGCTACCCTTGACTGCTTCTGCCTCCAATAGATTTCCTAAGCACTAGTGTTTTAAGGAACAGCTTAAAAAGAGAATCCTAATGTGATTTCTTTATAATGGGTGTGTTCCTTATCTTATTCTAGTGTCTAAACTCTTCTCCATGGCTGGACCCCCAAATAATATTCCTTTACGTGCTAAGGGGTATCTAGAGAGTGGGATAGGTTTAATAACTACCCTAACCCTAACCCTAACCCTAACCCTATCCCCTACCCTAACCCTAACACGTACCCTAATCCTAACCCGTACCCTAAACCGAGCCCTAACCCTAACACTAACCCTAACCCTAACCCTAACCCATACCCTACGCCGTACCAGAAGCCCTCCCCGAACCCGTACCCTAAGCCGTACCCTAAGCCTAACCCTAAGCCTAACCCTAAACCTAGGCTACCCTTGAATGCTTCTGCCTCCAATAGATTTCCTAAGCACTAGTGTTTTAAGGAACAGCTTAAAAAGAGAATCCTAATGTGATTTGTTTATGATGGGTGTGTTCCTTATCTTATCCTAGTGTCTAAATTCTTCTCCATGGCTGGACCTCCAAATAATATTCCTTTACGTGCTAAGGGGTATCTAGAGAGTGGGATAGCTTTAATAACTACCCTAACACTAACGCGTACCCTAACCCTAACCCCTACCCTAACCCTAACACGTACCCTAATCCTAACCAATACCCTAAACCGAGCCCTAACCCTAACACTAACCCTAACCCATACCCTACGCCGTACCCGAAGCCATCCCCGAACCCGTACCCTAAGCCGTACCCTAAGCCTAACCCTAACCCTAGGCTACCCTTGACTGCTTCTGCCTCCAATAGATTTCCTAAGCACTAGTGTTTTAAGGAACAGCTTAAAAAGAGAATCCTAATGTGATTTCTTTATAATGGGTGTGTTCCTTATCTTATCCTAGTGTCTAAACTCTTCTCCATGGCTGGACCTCCAAATAATATTCCTTTACGTGCTAAGGGGTATCTAGAGAGTGGGTTAGGTTTAATAACTACCCTAACACTAACGCGTACCCTAACCCTAACCCCTACCCTATCGCTAACACGTACCCTAATCCTAACCAATACCCTAAGCCGAGCCCTAACCCTAACACTAACCCTAACCCTAACCCTAACCCATACCCTAAGCCGTACCCGAAGCCCTCCCCAAACCCGTACCCTAAGCCGTACCCTAAGCCGTACCCTAAGCCTAACCCTAACCCTAGGCTACCCTTGACTGCTTCTGCCTCCAATAGATTTCCTAAGCACTAGTGTTTTAAGGAACAGCTTAAAAAGAGAATCCTAATGTGATTTCTTTATAATGGGTGTGTTCCTTATCTTATCCTAGTGTCTAAACTCTTCTCCATGGCTGGACCCCCAAATAATATTCCTTTACGTGCTAAGGGGTATTTAGAGAGTGGGATAGGTTTAATAACTACCCTAACACTAACGCGTACCCTAACCCTATCCCCTACCCTAACCCTAACACGTACCCTAATCCTAACCCGTACCCTAAACCGAGCCCTAACCCTAACACTAACCCTAACCCTAACCCTAACCCATACCCTACGCCATACCCGAAGCCCTCCCCGAACCCGTACCCTAAGCCGTACCCTAAGCCGTACCCTAAGCCGTACCCTAACCCTAGGCTACCCTTGACTGCTTCTGCCTCCAATAGATTTCCTAAGCACTAGTGTTTTAAGGAACAGCTTAAAAAGAGAATCCTAATGTGATTTCTTTACAATGGGTGTGTTCCTTATCTTATCCTAGTGTCTAAACTCTTCTCCATGGCTGGACCTCCAAATAATATTCCTTTACGTGCTAAGGGGTATCTAGAGACTGGGATAGGTTTAATAACTACCCTAACACTAACGCGTACCCTAACCCTAACCCTTACCCTAACCCTAACACGTACCCTAATCCTAACCAATACCCTAAACCGAGCCCTAACCCTAACACTAACCCTAACCGTAACCCTAACCCATACCCTACGCCGTACCCGAAGCCCTCCCCGAACCGGTACCCTAAGCCGTACCCTAAGCCGTACCCTAAGCCTAAACCTAACCCTAGGCTACCCTTGACTGCTTCTGCCTCCAATAGATTTTCTAAGCACTAGTGTTTTAAGGAACAGCTTAAAAAGAGAATCCTAATGTGATTTCTTTATAATGGGTGTGTTCCTTATCTTATCCTAGTGTCTAAACTCTTCTCCATGGCTGAACCTCCAAATAATATTCCTTTACGTGCTAAGGGGTATCTAGAGAGTGGGTTAGGTTTAATAACTACCCTAACACTAAGGCGTACCCTAACCCTAAACCCTACCCTAACCCTAACACGTACCCTAATCCTAACCAATACCCTATACCGAGCCCTAACCCTAACACTAACCCTAACCCTAACCCTAACCCATACCCTACGCCGTACCAGAAGCCCTCCCCGAACCCGTACCCTAAGCCGTACCCTAAGCCTAACCCTAAGCCTAACCCTAACCCTAGGCTACCCTTGGATGCTTCAGCCTCCAATAGATTTCCTAAGCACTAGTGTTTTAAGGAACAGCTTAAAAAGAGAATCCTAATGTGATTTTTTATAATGGGTGTGTTCCTTATCTTATCCTAGTGTCTAAACTCTTCTCCATGGCTGGACCTCCAAATAATATTCCTTTATGTGCTAAGGGGTATCTAGAGAGTGGGATAGGTTTAATAACTACCCTAACACTAATGCGTACCCTAACCCTAACACCTACCCTATCGCTAACACGTACCCTAATCCTAACCAATACCCTAAACCGAGCCCTAACCCTAACACTAACCTTAACCCTAACCCTAACCCATACCCTACGCCGTACCAGAAGCCCTCCCCGAACCCGGACCCTAAGCCGTACCCTAAGCCTAACCCTAAGCCTAACCCTAACCCTAGGCTACCCTTGACTGCTTCTGCCTCCAATAGATTTCCTAAGCACTAGTGTTTTAAGGAACAGCTTAAAAAGAGAATCCTAATGTGATTTCTTTATAATGGGTGTGTTCCTTATCTTATCCTAGTGTCTAAACACTTCTCCATGGCTGGACCTCCAAATAATATTCCTTTACGTGCTAAGGGGTATCTAGAGAGTGGGTTAGGTTTAATAACTACCCTAACACTAACGCGTACCCTAACCCTAACCCCTACCCTATTGCTAACACGTACCCTAATCCTAACCAATACCCTAAACCGAGCCCTAACCCTAACACTAACCCTAACCCTAACCCTAACACATACCCTACGCCATACCAGAAGCCCTCCCCGAACCCGTACCCTAAGCCGTACCCTAAGCCTAACCCTAAGCCTAACCCTAACCCTAGGCTACCCTTGACTGCTTCTGCCTCCAATAGATTTCCTAACCACTAGTGTTTTAAGGAACAGCTTAAAAAGAGAATCCTAATGTGATTTCTTTATAATGGGTGTGTTCCTTATCTTATCCTAGTGTCTAAACTCTTCTCCATGGCTGGACCTCCAAATAATATTCCTTTACGTGCTAAGGGGTATCTAGAGATTGGGATAGGTTTAATAACTACCCTAACACTAACGCGTACCCTAACCCTAACCCCTACCCTAACCCTAACACGTACCCTAATCCTAACCAATACCCTAAGCCGAGCCCTAACCCTAACACTAACCCTAACCCTAACCCTAACCCATACCCTACGCCAAACCCGAAGCCCTCCCCAAACCCGTACCCTAAGCCGTACCCTAAGCCGTACCCTAAGCCTAACCCTAACCCTAGGCTACCCTTGACTGCTTCTGCCTCCAATAGATTTCCTAAGCACTAGTGTTTTAAGGAACAGCTTAAAAAGAGAATCCTAATGTGATTTCTTTATAATGCGTGTGTTCCTTATCTTATCCTAGTGTCTAAACTCTTCTCCATGGCTGGACCCCCAAATAATATTCCTTTACGTGCTAAGGGGTATCTAGAGTGTGGGATAGGTTTAATAACTACCCTAACCCTAACGCGTACCCTAACCCTATCCCCTACCCTAACCCTAACACGTACCCTAATCCTAACCCGTACCCTAAACCGAGCCCTAACCCTAACACTAACCCTAACCGTAACCCTAACCCATACCCTACGCCATACCCGAAGCCCTCCCCGAACCCGTACCCTAAGCCGTACCCTAAGCCGTACCCTAAGCCTAACCCTAACCCTAGGCTACCCTTGACTGCTTCTGCCTACAATAGATTTCCTAAGCACTAGTGTTTTAAGGAACAGCTTAAAAAGAGATTCCTAATGTGATTTCTTTACAATGGGTGTGTTCCTTATCTTATCCTAGTGTCTAAACTCTTCTCCATGGCTGGACCTCCAAATAATATTCCTTTACGTGCTAAGGGGTATCTAGAGACTGGGATAGGTTTAATAACTACCCTAACACTAACGCGTACCCTAACCCTAACCCCTACCCTAACCCTAACACGTACCCTAATCCTAACCAATACGCTAAACTGAGCCCTAACCCTAACACTAACCCTAACCGTAACCCTAACCCATACCCTACGCCGTACCCGAAGCCCTCCCCGAACCAGTACCCTAAGCCGTACCCTAAGCCTAACCCTAAGCCTAAACCTAACCCTAGGCTACCCTTGACTGCTTCTGCCTCCAATAGGTTTTCTAAGCACTAGTGTTTTAAGGAACAGCTTAAAAAAGAATCCTAATGTGATTTCTTTATAATGGGTGTGTTCCTTATCTTATCCTAGTGTCTAAACTCTTCTCCATGGCTGAACCTCCAAATAATATTCCTTTACGTGCTAAGGGGTATCTAGAGAGTGGGTTAGGTTTAATAACTACCCTAACACTAACGCGTACCCTAACCCTAAACCCTACCCTAACCCTAAAACGTACCCTAATCCTAACCAATACCCTAAACCGAGCCCTAACCCTAACACTAACCCTAACCCTAACCCTAACACATACCCTACGCCGTACCAGAAGCCCTCCCCGAACCCGTACCCTAAGCCTAACCCTAAGCCTAACCCTAAACGTAGGCTACCCTTGAATGCTTCTGCCTCCAATAGATTTCCTAAGCAGTAGTGTTTTAAGGAACAGCTTAAAAAGAGAATCCTAATGTGATTTCTTTATAATGGGTGTGTTCCTTATCTTATCCTAGTGTCTAAACTCTTCTCCAGGGCTGGACCCCCAAATAATATTCCTTTACGTGCTAAGGGGTATCTAGAGAGTGGGATAGGTTTAATAACTACCCTAACCCTAACGCGTACCCTAACCCTATCCCCTACCCTAAACCTAACACGTACCCTAATCCTAACCCGTACCCTAAACCGAGCCCTAACCCTAACACTAACCCTAACCCTAACCCTAACCCATACCCTACGCCATACCCGAAGCCCTCCCCGAACCCGTACCCTAAGCCGTACCCTAAGCCGTACCCTAAGCCTAACCCTAACCCTAGGCTACCCTTGACTGCTTCTGCCTCCAATAGATTTCCTAAGCACTAGTGTTTTAAGGAACAGCTTAAAAAGAGAATCCTAATGTGATTTCTTTACAATGGGTGTGTTCCTTATCTTATCCTAGTGTCTAAACTCTTCTCCATGGCTGGACCTCCAAATAATATTCCTTTACGTGCTAAGGGGTATCTAGAGACTGGGATAGGTTTAATAACTACCCTAACACTAACGCGTACCCTAACCCTAACCCCTACCCTAACCCTAACACGTACCCTAATCCTAACCAATACCCTAAACCGAGCCCTAACCCTAACACTAACCCTAACCCTAACCCTAACCCATACCCTACGCCGAACCCGAAGCCCTCCCCAAACCCGTACCCTAAGCCGTACCCTAAGCCGTACCCTAAGCCTAACCCTAACACTAGGCTACCCTTGACTGCTTCTGCCTCCAATAGATTTCCTAAGCACTAGTGTTTTAAGGAACAGCTTAAAAAGAGAATCCTAATGTGATTTCTTTATAATGGGTGTGTTCCTTATCTTATCCTAGTGTCTAAACTCTTCTCCATGGCTGAACCTCCAAATAATATTCCTTTACGTGCTAAGGGGTATCTAGAGAGTGGGTTAGGTTTAATAACTACCCTAACACTAACGCGTACCCTAACCCTAAACCCTACCCTAACCCTAACACGTACCCTAATCCTAACCAATACCCTATACCGAGCCCTAACCCTAACACTAACCCTAACCCTAACCCTAACCCATACCCTACGCCGTACCAGAAGCCCTCCCCGAACCCGTACCCTAAGCCGTACCCTAAGCCTAACCCTAAGCCTAACCCTAACCCTAGGCTACCCTTGGATGCTTCAGCCTCCAATAGATTTCCTAAGCACTAGTGTTTTAAGGAACAGCTTAAAAAGAGAATCCTAATGTGATTTTTTATAATGGGTGTGTTCCTTATCTTATCCTAGTGTCTAAACTCTTCTCCATGGCTGGACCTCCAAATAATATTCCTTTATGTGCTAAGGGGTATCTAGAGAGTGGGATAGGTTTAATAACTACCCTAACACTAATGCGTACCCTAACCCTAACACCTACCCTATCGCTAACACGTACCCTAATCCTAACCAATACCCTAAACCGAGCCCTAACCCTAACACTAACCTTAACCCTAACCCTAACCCATACCCTACGCCGTACCAGAAGCCCTCCCCGAACCCGGACCCTAAGCCGTACCCTAAGCCTAACCCTAAGCCTAACCCTAACCCTAGGCTACCCTTGACTGCTTCTGCCTCCAATAGATTTCCTAAGCACTAGTGTTTTAAGGAACAGCTTAAAAAGAGAATCCTAATGTGATTTCTTTATAATGGGTGTGTTCCTTATCTTATCCTAGTGTCTAAACACTTCTCCATGGCTGGACCTCCAAATAATATTCCTTTACGTGCTAAGGGGTATCTAGAGAGTGGGTTAGGTTTAATAACTACCCTAACACTAACGCGTACCCTAACCCTAACCCCTACCCTATTGCTAACACGTACCCTAATCCTAACCAATACCCTAAACCGAGCCCTAACCCTAACACTAACCCTAACCCTAACCCTAACACATACCGTACGCCATACCAGAAGCCCTCCCCGAACCCGTACCCTAAGCCGTACCCTAAGCCTAACCCTAAGCCTAACCCTAACCCTAGGCTACCCTTGACTGCTTCTGCCTCCAATAGATTTCCTAACCACTAGTGTTTTAAGGAACAGCTTAAAAAGAGAATCCTAATGTGATTTCTTTATAATGGGTGTGTTCCTTATCTTATCCTAGTGTCTAAACTCTTCTCCATGGCTGGACCTCCAAATAATATTCCTTTACGTGCTAAGCGGTATCTAGAGATTGGGATAGGTTTAATAACTACCCTAACACTAACGCGTACCCTAACCCTAACCCCTACCCTAACCCTAACACGTACCCTAATCCTAACCAATACCCTAAGCCGAGCCCTAACCCTAACACTAACCCTAACCCTAACCCTAACCCATACCCTACGCCAAACCCGAAGCCCTCCCCAAACCCGTACCCTAAGCCGTACCCTAAGCCGTACCCTAAGCCTAACCCTAACCCTAGGCTACCCTTGACTGCTTCTGCCTCCAATAGATTTCCTAAGCACTAGTGTTTTAAGGAACAGCTTAAAAAGAGAATCCTAATGTGATTTCTTTATAATGCGTGTGTTCCTTATCTTATCCTAGTGTCTAAACTCTTCTCCATGGCTGGACCCCCAAATAATATTCCTTTACGTGCTAAGGGGTATCTAGAGTGTGGGATAGGTTTAATAACTACCCTAACCCTAACGCGTACCCTAACCCTATCCCCTACCCTAACCCTAACACGTACCCTAATCCTAACCCGTACCCTAAACCGAGCCCTAACCCTAACACTAACCCTAACCGTAACCCTAACCCATACCCTACGCCATACCCGAAGCCCTCCCCGAACCCGTACCCTAAGCCGTACCCTAAGCCGTACCCTAAGCCTAACCCTAACCCTAGGCTACCCTTGACTGCTTCTGCCTACAATAGATTTCCTAAGCACTAGTGTTTTAAGGAACAGCTTAAAAAGAGATTCCTAATGTGATTTCTTTACAATGGGTGTGTTCCTTATCTTATCCTAGTGTCTAAACTCTTCTCCATGGCTGGACCTCCAAATAATATTCCTTTACGTGCTAAGGGGTATCTAGAGACTGGGATAGGTTTAATAACTACCCTAACACTAACGCGTACCCTAACCCTAACCCCTACCCTAACCCTAACACGTACCCTAATCCTAACCAATACGCTAAACTGAGCCCTAACCCTAACACTAACCCTAACCGTAACCCTAACCCATACCCTACGCCGTACCCGAAGCCCTCCCCGAACCGGTACCCTAAGCCGTACCCTAAGCCTAACCCTAAGCCTAAACCTAACCCTAGGCTACCCTTGACTGCTTCTGCCTCCAATAGGTTTTCTAAGCACTAGTGTTTTAAGGAACAGCTTAAAAAAGAATCCTAATGTGATTTCTTTATAATGGGTGTGTTCCTTATCTTATCCTAGTGTCTAAACTCTTCTCCATGGCTGAACCTCCAAATAATATTCCTTTACGTGCTAAGGGGTATCTAGAGAGTGGGTTAGGTTTAATAACTACCCTAACACTAACGCGTACCCTAACCCTAAACCCTACCCTAACCCTAAAACGTACCCTAATCCTAACCAATACCCTAAACCGAGCCCTAACCCTAACACTAACCCTAACCCTAACCCTAACACATACCCTACGCCGTACCAGAAGCCCTCCCCGAACCCGTACCCTAAGCCTAACCCTAAGCCTAACCCTAAACGTAGGCTACCCTTGAATGCTTCTGCCTCCAATAGATTTCCTAAGCAGTAGTGTTTTAAGGAACAGCTTAAAAAGAGAATCCTAATGTGATTTCTTTATAATGGGTGTGTTCCTTATCTTATCCTAGTGTCTAAATTCTTCTCCATGGCTGGACCTCCAAATAATATTCCTTTACGTGCTAACGGGTATCTAGAGAGTGGGATAGCTTTAATAACTACCCTAACACTAACGCGTACCCTAACCCTAACCCCTACCCTAACCCTAACACGTACCCTAATCCTAACCAATACCCTAAGCCGAGCCCTAACCCTAACACTAACCCTAACCCTAACCCTAACCCATACCCTACGCCGTACCCGAAGCCCTCCCCAAACCCGTACCCTAAGCCGTACCCTAAGCCGTACCCTAAGCCTAACCCTAACCCTAGGATACCCTTGACTGCTTCTGCCTCCAATAGATTTCCTAAGCACTAGTGTTTTAAGGAACAGCTTAAAAAGAGAATCCTAATGTGATTTCTTTATAATGGGTGTGTTCCTTATCTTATCCTAGTGTCTAAACTCTTCTCCAGGGCTGGACCCCCAAATAATATTCCTTTACGTGCTAAGGGGTATCTAGAGAGTGGGATAGGTTTAATAACTACCCTAACCCTAACGCGTACCCTAACCCTATCCCCTACCCTAAACCTGACACGTACCCTAATCCTAACCCGTACCCTAAACCGAGCCCTAACCCTAACACTAACCCTAACCCTAACCCTAACCCATACCCTACGCCATACCCGAAGCCCTCCCCGAACCCGTACCCTAAGCCGTACCCTAAGCCGTACCCTAAGCCTAACCCTAACCCTAGGCTACCCTTGACTGCTTCTGCCTCCAATAGATTTCCTAAGCACTAGTGTTTTAAGGAACAGCTTAAAAAGAGAATCCTAATGTGATTTCTTTACAATGGGTGTGTTCCTTATCTTATCCTAGTGTCTAAACTCTTCTCCATGGCTGGACCTCCAAATAATATTCCTTTACGTGCTAAGGGGTATCTAGAGACTGGGATAGGTTTAATAACTACCCTAACACTAACGCGTACCCTAACCCTAACCCCTACCCTAACCCTAACACGTACCCTAATCCTAACCAATACCCTAAACCGAGCCCTAACCCTAACACTAACCCTAACCCTAACCCTAACCCATACCCTACGCCGAACCCGAAGCCCTCCCCAAACCCGTACCCTAAGCCGTACCCTAAGCCGTACCCTAAGCCTAACCCTAACACTAGGCTACCCTTGACTGCTTCTGCCTCCAATAGATTTCCTAAGCACTAGTGTTTTAAGGAACAGCTTAAAAAGAGAATCCTAATGTGATTTCTTTATAATGCGTGTGTTCCTTATCTTATCCTAGTGTCTAAACTCTTCTCCATGGCTGGACCCCCAAATAATATTCCTTTACGTGCTAAGGGGTATCTAGAGTGTGGGATAGGTTTAATAACTACCCTAACCCTAACGCGTACCCTAACCCTATCCCCTACCCTAACCCTAACACGTACCCTAATCCTAACCCGTACCCTAAACCGAGCCCTAACCCTAACACTAACCCTAACCCTAACCCTAACCCATACCCTACGCCATACCCGAAGCCCTCCCCGAACCCGTACCCTAAGCCGTACCCTAAGCCGTACCCTAAGCCTAACCCTAACCCTAGGCTACCCTTGACTGCTTCTGCCTACAATAGATTTCCTAAGCACTAGTGTTTTAAGGAACAGCTTAAAAAGAGATTCCTAATGTGATTTCTTTACAATGGGTGTGTTCCTTATCTTATCCTAGTGTCTAAACTCTTCTCCATGGCTGGACCTCCAAATAATATTCCTTTACGTGCTAAGGGGTATCTAGAGACTGGGATAGGTTTAATAACTACCCTAACACTAACGCGTACCCTAACCCTAACCCCTACCCTAACCCTAACACGTACCCTATTCCTAACCAATACGCTAAACTGAGCCCTAACCCTAACACTAACCCTAACCGTAACCCGAACCCATACCCTACGCCGTACCCGAAGCCCTCCCCGAACCGGTACCCTAAGCCGTACCCTAAGCCTAACCCTAAGCCTAAACCTAACCCTAGGCTACCCTTGACTGCTTCTGCCTCCAATAGGTTTTCTAAGCACTAGTGTTTTAAGGAACAGCTTAAAAAAGAATCCTAATGTGATTTCTTTATAATGGGTGTGTTCCTTATCTTATCCTAGTGTCTAAACTCTTCTCCATGGCTGAACCTCCAAATAATATTCCTTTACGTGCTAAGGGGTATCTAGAGAGTGGGTTAGGTTTAATAACTACCCTAACACTAACGCGTACCCTAACCCTAAACCCTACCCTAACCCTAACACGTACCCTAATCCTAACCAATACCCTAAACCGAGCCCTAACCCTAACACTAACCCTAACCCTAACCCTAACACATACCCTACGCCGTACCAGAAGCCCTCCCCGAACCCGTACCCTAAGCCTAACCCTAAGCCTAACCCTAAACGTAGGCTACCCTTGAATGCTTCTGCCTCCAATAGATTTCCTAAGCAGTAGTGTTTTAAGGAACAGCTTAAAAAGAGAATCCTAATGTGATTTCTTTATAATGGGTGTGTTCCTTATCTTATCCTAGTGTCTAAATTCTTCTCCATGGCTGGACCTCCAAATAATATTCCTTTACGTGCTAACGGGTATCTAGAGAGTGGGATAGCTTTAATAACTACCCTAACACTAACGCGTACCCTAACCCTAACCCCTACCCTAACCCTAACACGTACCCTAATCCTAACCAATACCCTAAACCGAGCCCTAACCCTAACACTAACCCTAACCCTAACCCTAACCCATACCCTACGCCGTACACGAAGCCATCCCCGAACCCGTACCCTAAGCCGTACCCTAAGCCGTACCCTAAGCCTAACCCTAACCCTAGGCTACCCATGACTGCTTCTGCCTCCAATAGATTTTCTAAGCACTAGTGTTTTAAGGAACAGCTTAAAAAGAGAATCCTAATGTGATTTCTTTATAATGGGTGTGTTCCTTATCTTATCCTAGTGTCTAAACTCTTCTCCATGGCTGGACCTCCAAATAATATTCCTTTACGTGCTAAGGGGTATCTAGAGAGTGGGTTAGGTTTAATAACTACCCTAACACTAACGCGTACCCTAACCCTAAACCCTACCCTAACCCTAACACGTACCCTAATCCTAACCAATACCCTATACCGAGCCCTAACCCTAACACTAACCCTAACCCATACCCTACGCCGTACCCGAAGCCATCCCCGAACCCGTACCCTAAGCCGTACCCTAAGCCTAACCCTAACCCTAGGCTACCCTTGACTGCTTCTGCCTCCAATAGATTTCCTAAGCACTAGTGTTTTAAGGAACAGCTTAAAAAGAGAATCCTAATGTGATTTCTTTATAATGGGTGTGTTCCTTATCTTATCCTAGTGTCTAAACTCTTCTCCATGGCTGGACCTCCAAATAATATTCCTTTACGTGCTAAGGGGTATCTAGAGAGTGGGTTAGGTTTAATAACTACCCTAACACTAACGCGTACCCTAACCCTAACCCCTACCCTATCGCTAACACGTACCCTAATCCTAACCAATACCCTAAGCCGAGCCCTAACCCTAACACTAACCCTAACCCTAACCCTAACCCATACCCTAAGCCGTACCCGAAGCCCTCCCCAAACCCGTACCCTAAGCCGTACCCTAAGCCGTACCCTAAGCCTAACCCTAACCCTAGGCTACCCTTGACTGCTTCTGCCTCCAATAGATTTCCTAAGCACTAGTGTTTTACGGAACAGCTTAAAAAGAGAATCCTAATGTGATTTCTTTATAATGGGTGTGTTCCTTATCTTATCCTAGTGTCTAAACTCTTCTCCATGGCTGGACCCCCAAATAATATTCCTTTACGTGCTAAGGGGTATTTAGAGAGTGGGATAGGTTTAATAACTACCCTAACCCTAACGCGTACCCTAACCCTATCCCCTACCCTAACCCTAACACGTACCCTAATCCTAACCCGTACCCTAAACCGAGCCCTAACCCTAACACTAACCCTAACCCTAACCCTAACCCATACCCTACGCCATACCCGAAGCCCTCCCCGAACCCGTACCCTAAGCCGTACCCTAAGCCGTACCCTAAGCCGTACCCTAACCCTAGGCTACCCTTGACTGCTTCTGCCTCCAATAGATTTCCTAAGCACTAGTGTTTTAAGGAACAGCTTAAAAAGAGAATCCTAATGTGATTTCTTTACAATGGGTGTGTTCCTTATCTTATCCTAGTGTCTAAACTCTTCTCCATGGCTGGACCTCCAAATAATATTCCTTTACGTGCTAAGGGGTATCTAGAGACTGGGATAGGTTTAATAACTACCCTAACACTAACGCGTACCCTAACCCTAACCCTTACCCTAACCCTAACACGTACCCTAATCCTAACCAATACCCTAAACCGAGCCCTAACCCTAACACTAACCCTAACCGTAACCCTAACCCATACCCTACGCCGTACCCGAAGCCCTCCCCGAACCGGTACCCTAAGCCGTACCCTAAGCCGTACCCTAAGCCTAAACCTAACCCTAGGCTACCCTTGACTGCTTCTGCCTCCAATAGATTTTCTAAGCACTAGTGTTTTAAGGAACAGCTTAAAAAGAGAATCCTAATGTGATTTCTTTATAATGGGTGTGTTCCTTATCTTATCCTAGTGTCTAAACTCTTCTCCATGGCTGAACCTCCAAATAATATTCCTTTACGTGCTAAGGGGTATCTAGAGAGTGGGTTAGGTTTAATAACTACCCTAACACTAACGCGTACCCTAACCCTAAACCCTACCCTAACCCTAACACGTACCCTAATCCTAACCAATACCCTATACCGAGCCCTAACCCTAACACTAACCCTAACCCTAACCCTAACCCATACCCTACGCCGTACCAGAAGCCCTCCCCGAACCCGTACCCTAAGCCGTACCCTAAGCCTAACCCTAAGCCTAACCCTAACCCTAGGCTACCCTTGGATGCTTCAGCCTCCAATAGATTTCCTAAGCACTAGTGTTTTAAGGAACAGCTTAAAAAGAGAATCCTAATGTGATTTTTTATAATGGGTGTGTTCCTTATCTTATCCTAGTGTCTAAACTCTTCTCCATGGCTGGACCTCCAAATAATATTCCTTTATGTGCTAAGGGGTATCTAGAGAGTGGGATAGGTTTAATAACTACCCTAACACTAATGCGTACCCTAACCCTAACACCTACCCTATCGCTAACACGTACCCTAATCCTAACCAATACCCTAAACCGAGCCCTAACCCTAACACTAACCTTAACCCTAACCCTAACCCATACCCTACGCCGTACCAGAAGCCCTCCCCGAACCCGGACCCTAAGCCGTACCCTAAGCCTAACCCTAAGCCTAACCCTAACCCTAGGCTACCCTTGACTGCTTCTGCCTCCAATAGATTTCCTAAGCACTAGTGTTTTAAGGAACAGCTTAAAAAGAGAATCCTAATGTGATTTCTTTATAATGGGTGTGTTCCTTATCTTATCTTAGTGTCTAAACACTTCTCCATGGCTGGACCTCCAAATAATATTCCTTTACGTGCTAAGGGGTATCTAGAGAGTGGGTTAGGTTTAATAACTACCCTAACACTAACGCGTACCCTAACCCTAACCCCTACCCTATCGCTAACACGTTCCCTAATCCCAACCAATACCCTAAACCGAGCCCTAACCCTAACACTAACCCTAACCCTAACCCTAACACATACCCTACGCCATACCAGAAGCCCTCCCCGAACCCGTACCCTAAGCCGTACCCTAAGCCTAACCCTAAGCCTAACCCTAACCCTAGGCTACCCTTGACTGCTTCTGCCTCCAATAGATTTCCTAACCACTAGTGTTTTAAGGAACAGCTTAAAAAGAGAATCCTAATGTGATTTCTTTATAATGGGTGTGTTCCTTATCTTATCCTAGTGTCTAAACTCTTCTCCATGGCTGGACCTCCAAATAATATTCCTTTACGTGCTAAGGGGTATCTAGAGATTGGGATAGGTTTAATAACTACCCTAACACTAACGCGTACCCTAACCCTAACCCCTACCCTAACCCTAACACGTACCCTAATCCTAACCAATACCCTAAGCCGAGCCCTAACCCTAACACTAACCCTAACCCTAACCCTAACCCATACCCTACGCCGAACCCGAAGCCCTCCCCAAACCCGTACCCTAAGCCGTACCCTAAGCCGTACCCTAAGCCTAACCCTAACCCTAGGCTACCCTTGACTGCTTCTGCCTCCAATAGATTTCCTAAGCACTAGTGTTTTAAGGAACAGCTTAAAAAGAGAATCCTAATGTGATTTCTTTATAATGCGTGTGTTCCTTATCTTATCCTAGTGTCTAAACTCTTCTCCATGGCTGGACCCCCAAATAATATTCCTTTACGTGCTAAGGGGTATCTAGAGTGTGGGATAGGTTTAATAACTACCCTAACCCTAACGCGTACCCTAACCCTATCCCCTACCCTAACCCTAACACGTACCCTAATCCTAACCCGTACCCTAAACCGAGCCCTAACCCTAACACTAACCCTAACCGTAACCCTAACCCATACCCTACGCCATACCCGAAGCCCTCCCCGAACCCGTACCCTAAGCCGTACCCTAAGCCGTACCCTAAGCCTAACCCTAACCCTAGGCTACCCTTGACTGCTTCTGCCTACAATAGATTTCCTAAGCACTAGTGTTTTAAGGAACAGCTTAAAAAGAGATTCCTAATGTGATTTCTTTACAATGGGTGTGTTCCTTATCTTATCCTAGTGTTTAAACTCTTCTCCATGGCTGGACCTCCAAATAATATTCCTTTACGTGCTAAGGGGTATCTAGAGACTGGGATAGGTTTAATAACTACCCTAACACTAACGCGTACCCTAACCCTAACCCCTACCCTAACCCTAACACGTACCCTAATCCTAACCAATACGCTAAACTGAGCCCTAACCCTAACACTAACCCTAACCGTAACCCTAACCCATACCCTACGCCGTACCCGAAGCCCTCCCCGAACCGGTACCCTAAGCCGTACCCTAAGCCTAACCCTAAGCCTAAACCTAACCCTAGGCTACCCTTGACTGCTTCTGCCTCCAATAGGTTTTCTAAGCACTAGTGTTTTAAGGAACAGCTTAAAAAAGAATCCTAATGTGATTTCTTTATAATGGGTGTGTTCCTTATCTTATCCTAGTGTCTAAACTCTTCTCCATGGCTGAACCTCCAAATAATATTCCTTTACGTGCTAAGGGGTATCTAGAGAGTGGGTTAGGTTTAATAACTACCCTAACACTAACGCGTACCCTAACCCTAAACCCTACCCTAACCCTAAAACGTACCCTAATCCTAACCAATACCCTAAACCGAGCCCTAACCCTAACACTAACCCTAACCCTAACCCTAACACATACCCTACGCCGTACCAGAAGCCCTCCCCGAACCCGTACCCTAAGCCTAACCCTAAGCCTAACCCTAAACGTAGGCTACCCTTGAATGCTTCTGCCTCCAATAGATTTCCTAAGCAGTAGTGTTTTAAGGAACAGCTTAAAAAGAGAATCCTAATGTGATTTCTTTATAATGGGTGTGTTCCTTATCTTATCCTAGTGTCTAAATTCTTCTCCATGGCTGGACCTCCAAATAATATTCCTTTACGTGCTAACGGGTATCTAGAGAGTGGGATAGCTTTAATAACTACCCTAACACTAACGCGTACCCTAACCCTAACCCCTACCCTAACCCTAACACGTACCCTAATCCTAACCAATACCCTAAGCCGAGCCCTAACCCTAACACTAACCCTAACCCTAACCCTAACCCATACCCTACGCCGTACCCGAAGCCCTCCCCAAACCCGTACCCTAAGCCGTACCCTAAGCCGTACCCTAAGCCTAACCCTAACCCTAGGATACCCTTGACTGCTTCTGCCTCCAATAGATTTCCTAAGCACTAGTGTTTTAAGGAACAGCTTAAAAAGAGAATCCTAATGTGATTTCTTTATAATGGGTGTGTTCCTTATCTTATCCTAGTGTCTAAACTCTTCTCCAGGGCTGGACCCCCAAATAATATTCCTTTACGTGCTAAGGGGTATCTAGAGAGTGGGATAGGTTTAATAACTACCCTAACCCTAACGCGTACCCTAACCCTATCCCCTACCCTAAACCTAACACGTACCCTAATCCTAACCCGTACCCTAAACCGAGCCCTAACCCTAACACTAACCCTAACCCTAACCCTAACCCATACCCTACGCCATACCCGAAGCCCTCCCCGAACCCGTACCCTAAGCCGTACCCTAAGCCGTACCCTAAGCCTAACCCTAACCCTAGGCTACCCTTGACTGCTTCTGCCTCCAATAGATTTCCTAAGCACTAGTGTTTTAAGGAACAGCTTAAAAAGAGAATCCTAATGTGATTTCTTTACAATGGGTGTGTTCCTTATCTTATCCTAGTGTCTAAACTCTTCTCCATGGCTGGACCTCCAAATAATATTCCTTTACGTGCTAAGGGGTATCTAGAGACTGGGATAGGTTTAATAACTACCCTAACACTAACGCGTACCCTAACCCTAACCCCTACCCTAACCCTAACACGTACCCTAATCCTAACCAATACCCTAAACCGAGCCCTAACCCTAACACTAACCCTAACCCTAACCCTAACCCATACCCTACGCCGAACCCGAAGCCCTCCCCAAACCCGTACCCTAAGCCGTACCCTAAGCCGTACCCTAAGCCTAACCCTAACCCTAGGCTACCCTTGACTGCTTCTGCCTCCAATAGATTTCCTAAGCACTAGTGTTTTAAGGAACAGCTTAAAAAGAGAATCCTAATGTGATTTCTTTATAATGCGTGTGTTCCTTATCTTATCCTAGTGTCTAAACTCTTCTCCATGGCTGGACCCCCAAATAATATTCCTTTACGTGCTAAGGGGTATCTAGAGTGTGGGATAGGTTTAATAACTACCCTAACCCTAACGCGTACCCTAACCCTATCCACTACCCTAACCCTAACACGTACCCTAATCCTAACCCGTACCCTAAACCGAGCCCTAACCCTAACACTAACCCTAACCCTAACCCTAACCCATACCCTACGCCATACCCGAAGCCCTCCCCGAACCCGTACCCTAAGCCGTACCCTAAGCCGTACCCTAAGCCTAACCCTAACCCTAGGCTACCCTTGACTGCTTCTGCCTACAATAGATTTCCTAAGCACTAGTGTTTTAAGGAACAGCTTAAAAAGAGATTCCTAATGTGATTTCTTTACAATGGGTGTGTTCCTTATCTTATCCTAGTGTCTAAACTCTTCTCCATGGCTGGACCTCCAAATAATATTCCTTTACGTGCTAAGGGGTATCTAGAGACTGGGATAGGTTTAATAACTACCCTAACACTAACGCGTACCCTAACCCTAACCCCTACCCTAACCCTAACACGTACCCTAATCCTAACCAATACGCTAAACTGAGCCCTAACCCTAACACTAACCCTAACCGTAACCCGAACCCATACCCTACGCCGTACCCGAAGCCCTCCCCGAACCGGTACCCTAAGCCGTACCCTAAGCCTAACCCTAAGCCTAAACCTAACCCTAGGCTACCCTTGACTGCTTCTGCCTCCAATAGGTTTTCTAAGCACTAGTGTTTTAAGGAACAGCTTAAAAAAGAATCCTAATGTGATTTCTTTATAATGGGTGTGTTCCTTATCTTATCCTAGTGTCTAAACTCTTCTCCATGGCTGAACCTCCAAATAATATTCCTTTACGTGCTAAGGGGTATCTAGAGAGTGGGTTAGGTTTAATAACTACCCTAACACTAACGCGTACCCTAACCCTAAACCCTACCCTAACCCTAACACGTACCCTAATCCTAACCAATACCCTAAACCGAGCCCTAACCCTAACACTAACCCTAACCCTAACCCTAACACATACCCTACGCCGTACCAGAAGCCCTCCCCGAACCCGTACCCTAAGCCTAACCCTAAGCCTAACCCTAAACGTAGGCTACCCTTGAATGCTTCTGCCTCCAATAGATTTCCTAAGCAGTAGTGTTTTAAGGAACAGCTTAAAAAGAGAATCCTAATGTGATTTCTTTATAATGGGTGTGTTCCTTATCTTATCCTAGTGTCTAAATTCTTCTCCATGGCTGGACCTCCAAATAATATTCCTTTACGTGCTAACGGGTATCTAGAGAGTGGGATAGCTTTAATAACTACCCTAACACTAACGCGTACCCTAACCCTAACCCCTACCCTAACCCTAACACGTACCCTAATCCTAACCAATACCCTAAGCCGAGCCCTAACCCTAACACTAACCCTAACCCTAACCCTAACCCATACCCTACGCCGTACCCGAAGCCCTCCCCAAACCCGTACCCTAAGCCGTACCCTAAGCCGTACCCTAAGCCTAACCCTAACCCTAGGATACCCTTGACTGCTTCTGCCTCCAATAGATTTCCTAAGCACTAGTGTTTTAAGGAACAGCTTAAAAAGAGAATCCTAATGTGATTTCTTTATAATGGGTGTGTTCCTTATCTTATCCTAGTGTCTAAACTCTTCTCCAGGGCTGGACCCCCAAATAATATTCCTTTACGTGCTAAGGGGTATCTAGAGAGTGGGATAGGTTTAATAACTACCCTAACCCTAACGCGTACCCTAACCCTATCCCCTACCCTAAACCTAACACGTACCCTAATCCTAACCCGTACCCTAAACCGAGCCCTAACCCTAACACTAACCCTAACCCTAACCCTAACCCATACCCTACGCCATACCCGAAGCCCTCCCCGAACCCGTACCCTAAGCCGTACCCTAAGCCGTACCCTAAGCCTAACCCTAACCCTAGGCTACCCTTGACTGCTTCTGCCTCCAATAGATTTCCTAAGCACTAGTGTTTTAAGGAACAGCTTAAAAAGAGAATCCTAATGTGATTTCTTTACAATGGGTGTGTTCCTTATCTTATCCTAGTGTCTAAACTCTTCTCCATGGCTGGACCTCCAAATAATATTCCTTTACGTGCTAAGGGGTATCTAGAGACTGGGATAGGTTTAATAACTACCCTAACACTAACGCGTACCCTAACCCTAACCCCTACCCTAACCCTAACACGTACCCTAATCCTAACCAATACCCTAAACCGAGCCCTAACCCTAACACTAACCCTAACCCTAACCCTAACCCATACCCTACGCCGAACCCGAAGCCCTCCCCAAACCCGTACCCTAAGCCGTACCCTAAGCCGTACCCTAAGCCTAACCCTAACCCTAGGCTACCCTTGACTGCTTCTGCCTCCAATAGATTTCCTAAGCACTAGTGTTTTAAGGAACAGCTTAAAAAGAGAATCCTAATGTGATTTCTTTATAATGCGTGTGTTCCTTATCTTATCCTAGTGTCTAAACTCTTCTCCATGGCTGGACCCCCAAATAATATTCCTTTACGTGCTAAGGGGTATCTAGAGTGTGGGATAGGTTTAATAACTACCCTAACCCTAACGCGTACCCTAACCCTATCCACTACCCTAACCCTAACACGTACCCTAATCCTAACCCGTACCCTAAACCGAGCCCTAACCCTAACACTAACCCTAACCCTAACCCTAACCCATACCCTACGCCATACCCGAAGCCCTCCCCGAACCCGTACCCTAAGCCGTACCCTAAGCCGTACCCTAAGCCTAACCCTAACCCTAGGCTACCCTTGACTGCTTCTGCCTACAATAGATTTCCTAAGCACTAGTGTTTTAAGGAACAGCTTAAAAAGAGATTCCTAATGTGATTTCTTTACAATGGGTGTGTTCCTTATCTTATCCTAGTGTCTAAACTCTTCTCCATGGCTGGACCTCCAAATAATATTCCTTTACGTGCTAAGGGGTATCTAGAGACTGGGATAGGTTTAATAACTACCCTAACACTAACGCGTACCCTAACCCTAACCCCTACCCTAACCCTAACACGTACCCTAATCCTAACCAATACGCTAAACTGAGCCCTAACCCTAACACTAACCCTAACCGTAACCCGAACCCATACCCTACGCCGTACCCGAAGCCCTCCCCGAACCGGTACCCTAAGCCGTACCCTAAGCCTAACCCTAAGCCTAAACCTAACCCTAGGCTACCCTTGACTGCTTCTGCCTCCAATAGGTTTTCTAAGCACTAGTGTTTTAAGGAACAGCTTAAAAAAGAATCCTAATGTGATTTCTTTATAATGGGTGTGTTCCTTATCTTATCCTAGTGTCTAAACTCTTCTCCATGGCTGAACCTCCAAATAATATTCCTTTACGTGCTAAGGGGTATCTAGAGAGTGGGTTAGGTTTAATAACTACCCTAACACTAACGCGTACCCTAACCCTAAACCCTACCCTAACCCTAACACGTACCCTAATCCTAACCAATACCCTAAACCGAGCCCTAACCCTAACACTAACCCTAACCCTAACCCTAACACATACCCTACGCCGTACCAGAAGCCCTCCCCGAACCCGTACCCTAAGCCTAACCCTAAGCCTAACCCTAAACGTAGGCTACCCTTGAATGCTTCTGCCTCCAATAGATTTCCTAAGCAGTAGTGTTTTAAGGAACAGCTTAAAAAGAGAATCCTAATGTGATTTCTTTATAATGGGTGTGTTCCTTATCTTATCCTAGTGTCTAAATTCTTCTCCATGGCTGGACCTCCAAATAATATTCCTTTACGTGCTAACGGGTATCTAGAGAGTGGGATAGCTTTAATAACTACCCTAACACTAACGCGTACCCTAACCCTAACCCCTACCCTAACCCTAACACGTACCCTAATCCTAACCAATACCCTAAGCCGAGCCCTAACCCTAACACTAACCCTAACCCTAACCCTAACCCATACCCTACGCCGTACCCGAAGCCCTCCCCAAACCCGTACCCTAAGCCGTACCCTAAGCCGTACCCTAAGCCTAACCCTAACCCTAGGATACCCTTGACTGCTTCTGCCTCCAATAGATTTCCTAAGCACTAGTGTTTTAAGGAACAGCTTAAAAAGAGAATCCTAATGTGATTTCTTTATAATGGGTGTGTTCCTTATCTTATCCTAGTGTCTAAACTCTTCTCCAGGGCTGGACCCCCAAATAATATTCCTTTACGTGCTAAGGGGTATCTAGAGAGTGGGATAGGTTTAATAACTACCCTAACCCTAACGCGTACCCTAACCCTATCCCCTACCCTAAACCTAACACGTACCCTAATCCTAACCCGTACCCTAAACCGAGCCCTAACCCTAACACTAACCCTAACCCTAACCCTAACCCATACCCTACGCCATACCCGAAGCCCTCCCCGAACCCGTACCCTAAGCCGTACCCTAAGCCGTACCCTAAGCCTAACCCTAACCCTAGGCTACCCTTGACTGCTTCTGCCTCCAATAGATTTCCTAAGCACTAGTGTTTTAAGGAACAGCTTAAAAAGAGAATCCTAATGTGATTTCTTTACAATGGGTGTGTTCCTTATCTTATCCTAGTGTCTAAACTCTTCTCCATGGCTGGACCTCCAAATAATATTCCTTTACGTGCTAAGGGGTATCTAGAGACTGGGATAGGTTTAATAACTACCCTAACACTAACGCGTACCCTAACCCTAACCCCTACCCTAACCCTAACACGTACCCTAATCCTAACCAATAACCTAAACCGAGCCCTAACCCTAACACTAACCCTAACCCTAACCCTAACCCATACCCTACGCCGTACACGAAGCCATCCCCGAACCCGTACCCTAAGCCGTACCCTAAGCCGTACCCTAAGCCTAACCCTAACCCTAGGCTACCCATGACTGCTTCTGCCTCCAATAGATTTTCTAAGCACTAGTGTTTTAAGGAACAGCTTAAAAAGAGAATCCTAATGTGATTTCTTTATAATGGGTGTGTTCCTTATCTTATCCTAGTGTCTAAACTCTTCTCCATGGCTGGACCTCCAAATAATATTCCTTTACGTGCTAAGGGGTATCTAGAGAGTGGGTTAGGTTTAATAACTACCCTAACACTAACGCGTACCCTAACCCTAAACCCTACCCTAACCCTAACACGTACCCTAATCCTAACCAATACCCTATACCGAGCCCTAACCCTAACACTAACCCTAACCCATACCCTACGCCGTACCCGAAGCCATCCCCGAACCCGTACCCTAAGCCGTACCCTAAGCCTAACCCTAACCCTAGGCTACCCTTGACTGCTTCTGCCTCCAATAGATTTCCTAAGCACTAGTGTTTTAAGGAACAGCTTAAAAAGAGAATCCTAATGTGATTTCTTTATAATGGGTGTGTTCCTTATCTTATCCTAGTGTCTAAACTCTTCTCCATGGCTGGACCTCCAAATAATATTCCTTTACGTGCTAAGGGGTATCTAGAGAGTGGGTTAGGTTTAATAACTACCCTAACACTAACGCGTACCCTAACCCTAACCCCTACCCTATCGCTAACACGTACCCTAATCCTAACCAATACCCTAAGCCGAGCCCTAACCCTAACACTAACCCTAACCCTAACCCTAACCCATACCCTAAGCCGTACCCGAAGCCCTCCCCAAACCCGTACCCTAAGCCGTACCCTAAGCCGTACCCTAAGCCTAACCCTAACCCTAGGCTACCCTTGACTGCTTCTGCCTCCAATAGATTTCCTAAGCACTAGTGTTTTACGGAACAGCTTAAAAAGAGAATCCTAATGTGATTTCTTTATAATGGGTGTGTTCCTTATCTTATCCTAGTGTCTAAACTCTTCTCCATGGCTGGACCCCCAAATAATATTCCTTTACGTGCTAAGGGGTATTTAGAGAGTGGGATAGGTTTAATAACTACCCTAACCCTAACGCGTACCCTAACCCTATCCCCTACCCTAACCCTAACACGTACCCTAATCCTAACCAATACCCTAAACCGAGCCCTAACCCTAACACTAACCCTAACCCTAACCCTAACACATACCCTACGCCATACCAGAAGCCCTCCCCGAACCCGTACCCTAAGCCGTACCCTAAGCCTAACCCTAAGCCTAACCCTAACCCTAGGCTACCCTTGACTGCTTCTGCCTCCAATAGATTTCCTAACCACTAGTGTTTTAAGGAACAGCTTAAAAAGAGAATCCTAATGTGATTTCTTTATAATGGGTGTGTTCCTTATCTTATCCTAGTGTCTAAACTCTTCTCCATGGCTGGACCTCCAAATAATATTCCTTTACGTGCTAAGGGGTATCTAGAGATTGGGATAGGTTTAATAACTACCCTAACACTAACGCGTACCCTAACCCTAACCCCTACCCTAACCCTAACACGTACCCTAATCCTAACCAATACCCTAAGCCGAGCCCTAACCCTAACACTAACCCTAACCCTAACCCTAACCCATACCCTACGCCGAACCCGAAGCCCTCCCCAAACCCGTACCCTAAGCCGTACCCTAAGCCGTACCCTAAGCCTAACCCTAACCCTAGGCTACCCTTGACTGCTTCTGCCTCCAATAGATTTCCTAAGCACTAGTGTTTTAAGGAACAGCTTAAAAAGAGAATCCTAATGTGATTTCTTTATAATGCGTGTGTTCCTTATCTTATCCTAGTGTCTAAACTCTTCTCCATGGCTGGACCCCCAAATAATATTCCTTTACGTGCTAAGGGGTATCTAGAGTGTGGGATAGGTTTAATAACTACCCTAACCCTAACGCGTACCCTAACCCTATCCCCTACCCTAACCCTAACACGTACCCTAATCCTAACCAATACCCTATACCGAGCCCTAACCCTAACACTAACCCTAACCCATACCCTACGCCGTACCCGAAGCCATCCCCGAACCCGTACCCTAAGCCGTACCCTAAGCCTAACCCTAACCCTAGGCTACCCTTGACTGCTTCTGCCTCCAATAGATTTCCTAAGCACTAGTGTTTTAAGGAACAGCTTAAAAAGAGAATCCTAATGTGATTTCTTTATAATGGGTGTGTTCCTTATCTTATACTAGTGTCTAAACTCTTCTCCATGGCTGGACCTCCAAATAATATTCCTTTACGTGCTAAGGGGTATCTAGAGAGTGGGTTAGGTTTAATAACTACCCTAACACTAACGCGTACCCTAACCCTAACCCCTACCCTATCGCTAACACGTACCCTAATCCTAACCAATACCCTAAGCCGAGCCCTAACCCTAACACTAACCCTAACCCTAACCCTAACCCATACCCTAAGCCGTACCCGAAGCCCTCCCCAAACCCGTACCCTAAGCCGTACCCTAAGCCGTACCCTAAGCCTAACCCTAACCCTAGGCTACCCTTGACTGCTTCTGCCTCCAATAGATTTCCTAAGCACTAGTGTTTTACGGAACAGCTTAAAAAGAGAATCCTAATGTGATTTCTTTATAATGGGTGTGTTCCTTATCTTATCCTAGTGTCTAAACTCTTCTCCATGGCTGGACCCCCAAATAATATTCCTTTACGTGCTAAGGGGTATTTAGAGAGTGGGATAGGTTTAATAACTACCCTAACCCTAACGCGTACCCTAACCCTATCCCCTACCCTAACCCTAACACGTACCCTAATCCTAACCCGTACCCTAAACCGAGCCCTAACCCTAACACTAACCCTAACCCTAACCCTAACCCATACCCTACGCCATACCCGAAGCCCTCCCCGAACCCGTACCCTAAGCCGTACCCTAAGCCGTACCCTAAGCCGTACCCTAACCCTAGGCTACCCTTGACTGCTTCTGCCTCCAATAGATTTCCTAAGCACTAGTGTTTTAAGGAACAGCTTAAAAAGAGAATCCTAATGTGATTTCTTTACAATGGGTGTGTTCCTTATCTTATCCTAGTGTCTAAACTCTTCTCCATGGCTGGACCTCCAAATAATATTCCTTTACGTGCTAAGGGGTATCTAGAGAGTGGGTTAGGTTTAATAACTACCCTAACACTAACGCGTACCCTAACCCTAACCCTTACCCTAACCCTAACACGTACCCTAATCCTAACCAATACCCTAAACCGAGCCCTAACCCTAACACTAACCCTAACCGTAACCCTAACCCATACCCTACGCCGTACCCGAAGCCCTCCCCGAACCGGTACCCTAAGCCGTACCCTAAGCCGTACCCTAAGCCTAAACCTAACCCTAGGCTACCCTTGACTGCTTCTGCCTCCAATAGATTTTCTAAGCACTAGTGTTTTAAGGAACAGCTTAAAAAGAGAATCCTAATGTGATTTCTTTATAATGGGTGTGTTCCTTATCTTATCCTAGTGTCTAAACTCTTCTCCATGGCTGAACCTCCAAATAATATTCCTTTACGTGCTAAGGGGTATCTAGAGAGTGGGTTAGGTTTAATAACTACCCTAACACTAACGCGTACCCTAACCCTAAACCCTACCCTAACCCTAACACGTACCCTAATCCTAACCAATACCCTAAACCGAGCCCTAACCCTAACACTAACCCTAACCCTAACCCTAACACATACCCTACGCCGTACCAGAAGCCCTCCCCGAACCCGTACCCTAAGCCTAACCCTAAGCCTAACCCTAAACGTAGGCTACCCTTGAATGCTTCTGCCTCCAATAGATTTCCTAAGCAGTAGTGTTTTAAGGAACAGCTTAAAAAGAGAATCCTAATGTGATTTCTTTATAATGGGTGTGTTCCTTATCTTATCCTAGTGTCTAAACACTTCTCCATGGCTGGACCTCCAAATAATATTCCTTTACGTGCTAAGGGGTATCTAGAGAGTGGGTTAGGTTTAATAACTACCCTAACACTAACGCGTACCCTAACCCTAACCCCTACCCTATCGCTAACACGTACCCTAATCCTAACCAATACCCTAAACCGAGCCCTAACCCTAACACTAACCCTAACCCTAACCCTAACACATACCCTACGCCATACCAGAAGCCCTCCCCGAACCCGTACCCTAAGCCGTACCCTAAGCCTAACCCTAACCCTAACCCTAACCCTAGGCTACCCTTGACTGCTTCTGCCTCCAATAGATTTCCTAACCACTAGTGTTTTAAGGAACAGCTTAAAAAGAGAATCCTAATGTGATTTCTTTATAATGGGTGTGTTCCTTATCTTATCCTAGTGTCTAAACTCTTCTCCATGGCTGGACCTCCAAATAATATTCCTTTACGTGCTAAGGGGTATCTAGAGATTGGGATAGGTTTAATAACTACCCTAACACTAACGCGTACCCTAACCCTAACCCCTACCCTAACCCTAACACGTACCCTAATCCTAACCAATACCCTAAGCCGAGCCCTAACCCTAACACTAACCCTAACCCTAACCCTAACCCATACCCTACGCCGAACCCGAAGCCCTCCCCAAACCCGTACCCTAAGCCGTACCCTAAGCCGTACCCTAAGCCTAACCCTAACCCTAGGCTACCCTTGACTGCTTCTGCCTCCAATAGATTTCCTAAGCACTAGTGTTTTAAGGAACAGCTTAAAAAGAGAATCCTAATGTGATTTCTTTATAATGCGTGTGTTCCTTATCTTATCCTAGTGTCTAAACTCTTCTCCATGGCTGGACCCCCAAATAATATTCCTTTACGTGCTAAGGGGTATCTAGAGTGTGGGATAGGTTTAATAACTACCCTAACCCTAACGCGTACCCTAACCCTATCCCCTACCCTAACCCTAACACGTACCCTAATCCTAACCCGTACCCTAAACCGAGCCCTAACCCTAACACTAACCCTAACCGTAACCCTAACCCATACCCTACGCCATACCCGAAGCCCTCCCCGAACCCGTACCCTAAGCCGTACCCTAAGCCGTACCCTAAGCCTAACCCTAACCCTAGGCTACCCTTGACTGCTTCTGCCTACAATAGATTTCCTAAGCACTAGTGTTTTAAGGAACAGCTTAAAAAGAGATTCCTAATGTGATTTCTTTACAATGGGTGTGTTCCTTATCTTATCCTAGTGTCTAAACTCTTCTCCATGGCTGGACCTCCAAATAATATTCCTTTACGTGCTAAGGGGTATCTAGAGACTGGGATAGGTTTAATAACTACCCTAACACTAACGCGTACCCTAACCCTAACCCCTACCCTAACCCTAACACGTACCCTAATCCTAACCAATACGCTAAACTGAGCCCTAACCCTAACACTAACCCTAACCGTAACCCTAACCCATACCCTACGCCGTACCCGAAGCCCTCCCCGAACCGGTACCCTAAGCCGTACCCTAAGCCTAACCCTAAGCCTAAACCTAACCCTAGGCTACCCTTGACTGCTTCTGCCTCCAATAGGTTTTCTAAGCACTAGTGTTTTAAGGAACAGCTTAAAAAAGAATCCTAATGTGATTTCTTTATAATGGGTGTGTTCCTTATCTTATCCTAGTGTCTAAACTCTTCTCCATGGCTGAACCTCCAAATAATATTCCTTTACGTGCTAAGGGGTATCTAGAGAGTGGGTTAGGTTTAATAACTACCCTAACACTAACGCGTACCCTAACCCTAAACCCTACCCTAACCCTAAAACGTACCCTAATCCTAACCAATACCCTAAACCGAGCCCTAACCCTAACACTAACCCTAACCCTAACCCTAACACATACCCTACGCCGTACCAGAAGCCCTCCCCGAACCCGTACCCTAAGCCTAACCCTAAGCCTAACCCTAAACGTAGGCTACCCTTGAATGCTTCTGCCTCCAATAGATTTCCTAAGCAGTAGTGTTTTAAGGAACAGCTTAAAAAGAGAATCCTAATGTGATTTCTTTATAATGGGTGTGTTCCTTATCTTATCCTAGTGTCTAAATTCTTCTCCATGGCTGGACCTCCAAATAATATTCCTTTACGTGCTAACGGGTATCTAGAGAGTGGGATAGCTTTAATAACTACCCTAACACTAACGCGTACCCTAACCCTAACCCCTACCCTAACCCTAACACGTACCCTAATCCTAACCAATACCCTAAGCCGAGCCCTAACCCTAACACTAACCCTAACCCTAACCCTAACCCATACCCTACGCCGTACCCGAAGCCCTCCCCAAACCCGTACCCTAAGCCGTACCCTAAGCCGTACCCTAAGCCTAACCCTAACCCTAGGATACCCTTGACTGCTTCTGCCTCCAATAGATTTCCTAAGCACTAGTGTTTTAAGGAACAGCTTAAAAAGAGAATCCTAATGTGATTTCTTTATAATGGGTGTGTTCCTTATCTTATCCTAGTGTCTAAACTCTTCTCCAGGGCTGGACCCCCAAATAATATTCCTTTACGTGCTAAGGGGTATCTAGAGAGTGGGATAGGTTTAATAACTACCCTAACCCTAACGCGTACCCTAACCCTATCCCCTACCCTAAACCTAACACGTACCCTAATCCTAACCCGTACCCTAAACCGAGCCCTAACCCTAACACTAACCCTAACCCTAACCCTAACCCATACCCTACGCCGTACCCGAAGCCCTCCCCGAACCCGTACCCTAAGCCGTACCCTAAGCCGTACCCTAAGCCTAACCCTAACCCTAGGCTACCCTTGACTTCTTCTGCCTCCAATAGATTTCCTAAGCACTAGTGTTTTAAGGAACAGCTTAAAAAGAGAATCCTAATGTGATTTCTTTACAATGGGTGTGTTCCTTATCTTATCCTAGTGTCTAAACTCTTCTCCATGGCTGGACCTCCAAATAATATTCCTTTACGTGCTAAGGGGTATCTAGAGACTGGGATAGGTTTAATAACTACCCTAACACTAACGCGTACCCTAACCCTAACCCCTACCCTAACCCTAACACGTACCCTAATCCTAACCAATACCCTAAACCGAGCCCTAACCCTAACACTAACCCTAACCCTAACCCTAACCCATACCCTACGCCGAACCCGAAGCCCTCCCCAAACCCGTACCCTAAGCCGTACCCTAAGCCGTACCCTAAGCCTAACCCTAACCCTAGGCTACCCTTGACTGCTTCTGCCTCCAATAGATTTCCTAAGCACTAGTGTTTTAAGGAACAGCTTAAAAAGAGAATCCTAATGTGATTTCTTTATAATGCGTGTGTTCCTTATCTTATCCTAGTGTCTAAACTCTTCTCCATGGCTGGACCCCCAAATAATATTCCTTTACGTGCTAAGGGGTATCTAGAGTGTGGGATAGGTTTAATAACTACCCTAACCCTAACGCGTACCCTAACCCTATCCCCTACCCTAACCCTAACACGTACCCTAATCCTAACCCGTACCCTAAACCGAGCCCTAACCCTAACACTAACCCTAACCCTAACCCTAACCCATACCCTACGCCATACCCGAAGCCCTCCCCGAACCCGTACCCTAAGCCGTACCCTAAGCCGTACCCTAAGCCTAACCCTAACCCTAGGCTACCCTTGACTGCTTCTGCCTACAATAGATTTCCTAAGCACTAGTGTTTTAAGGAACAGCTTAAAAAGAGATTCCTAATGTGATTTCTTTACAATGGGTGTGTTCCTTATCTTATCCTAGTGTCTAAACTCTTCTCCATGGCTGGACCTCCAAATAATATTCCTTTACGTGCTAAGGGGTATCTAGAGACTGGGATAGGTTTAATAACTACCCTAACACTAACGCGTACCCTAACCCTAACCCCTACCCTAACCCTAACACGTACCCTAATCCTAACCAATACGCTAAACTGAGCCCTAACCCTAACACTAACCCTAACCGTAACCCGAACCCATACCCTACGCCGTACCCGAAGCCCTCCCCGAACCGGTACCCTAAGCCGTACCCTAAGCCTAACCCTAAGCCTAAACCTAACCCTAGGCTACCCTTGACTGCTTCTGCCTCCAATAGGTTTTCTAAGCACTAGTGTTTTAAGGAACAGCTTAAAAAAGAATCCTAATGTGATTTCTTTATAATGGGTGTGTTCCTTATCTTATCCTAGTGTCTAAACTCTTCTCCATGGCTGAACCTCCAAATAATATTCCTTTACGTGCTAAGGGGTATCTAGAGAGTGGGTTAGGTTTAATAACTACCCTAACACTAACGCGTACCCTAACCCTAAACCCTACCCTAACCCTAACACGTACCCTAATCCTAACCAATACCCTAAACCGAGCCCTAACCCTAACACTAACCCTAACCCTAACCCTAACACATACCCTACGCCGTACCAGAAGCCCTCCCCGAACCCGTACCCTAAGCCTAACCCTAAGCCTAACCCTAAACGTAGGCTACCCTTGAATGCTTCTGCCTCCAATAGATTTCCTAAGCAGTAGTGTTTTAAGGAACAGCTTAAAAAGAGAATCCTAATGTGATTTCTTTAAAATGGGTGTGTTCCTTATCTTATCCTAGTGTCTAAATTCTTCTCCATGGCTGGACCTCCAAATAATATTCCTTTACGTGCTAACGGGTATCTAGAGAGTGGGATAGCTTTAATAACTACCCTAACACTAACGCGTACCCTAACCCTAACCCCTACCCTAACCCTAACACGTACCCTAATCCTAACCAATACCCTAAGCCGAGCCCTAACCCTAACACTAACCCTAACCCTAACCCTAACCCATACCCTACGCCGTACCCGAAGCCCTCCCCAAACTCGTACCCTAAGCCGTACCCTAAGCCGTACCCTAAGCCTAACCCTAACCCTAGGATACCCTTGACTGCTTCTGCCTCCAATAGATTTCCTAAGCACTAGTGTTTTAAGGAACAGCTTAAAAAGAGAATCCTAATGTGATTTCTTTATAATGGGTGTGTTCCTTATCTTATCCTAGTGTCTAAACTCTTCTCCAGGGCTGGACCCCCAAATAATATTCCTTTACGTGCTAAGGGGTATCTAGA
The DNA here is from genome assembly GCF_965194825.1 of Balaenoptera physalus. Lineage (NCBI taxonomy): Eukaryota > Metazoa > Chordata > Mammalia > Artiodactyla > Balaenopteridae > Balaenoptera > Balaenoptera physalus. Next base: position 77,807 of record NW_028125627.1, read on the forward strand.
GAGTGGGATAGCTTTAATAACTACCCTAACACTAACGCGTACCCTAACCCTAACCCCTACCCTAACCCTAACACGTACCCTAATCCTAACCAATACCCTAAGCCGAGCCCTAACCCTAACACTAACCCTAACCCTAACCCTAACCCATACCCTACGCCGTACCCGAAGCCCTCCCCAAACCCGTACCCTAAGCCGTACCCTAAGCCGTACCCTAAGCCTAACCCTAACCCTAGGATACCCTTGACTGCTTCTGCCTCCAATAGATTTCCTAAGCACTAGTGTTTTAAGGAACAGCTTAAAAAGAGAATCCTAATGTGATTTCTTTATAATGGGTGTGTTCCTTATCTTATCCTAGTGTCTAAACTCTTCTCCAGGGCTGGACCCCCAAATAATATTCCTTTACGTGCTAAGGGGTATCTAGAGAGTGGGATAGGTTTAATAACTACCCTAACCCTAACGCGTACCCTAACCCTATCCCCTACCCTAAACCTAACACGTACCCTAATCCTAACCCGTACCCTAAACCGAGCCCTAACCCTAACACTAACCCTAACCCTAACCCTAACCCATACCCTACGCCATACCCGAAGCCCTCCCCGAACCCGTACCCTAAGCCGTACCCTAAGCCGTACCCTAAGCCTAACCCTAACCCTAGGCTACCCTTGACTGCTTCTGCCTCCAATAGATTTCCTAAGCACTAGTGTTTTAAGGAACAGCTTAAAAAGAGAATCCTAATGTGATTTCTTTACAATGGGTGTGTTCCTTATCTTATCCTAGTGTCTAAACTCTTCTCCATGGCTGGACCTCCAAATAATATTCCTTTACGTGCTAAGGGGTATCTAGAGACTGGGATAGGTTTAATAACTACCCTAACACTAACGCGTACCCTAACCCTAACCCCTACCCTAACCCTAACACGTACCCTAATCCTAACCAATACCCTAAACCGAGCCCTAACCCTAACACTAACCCTAACCCTAACCCTAACCCATACCCTACGCCGAACCCGAAGCCCTCCCCAAACCCGTACCCTAAGCCGTACCCTAAGCCGTACCCTAAGCCTAACCCTAACCCTAGGCTACCCTTGACTGCTTCTGCCTCCAATAGATTTCCTAAGCACTAGTGTTTTAAGGAACAGCTTAAAAAGAGAATCCTAATGTGATTTCTTTATAATGCGTGTGTTCCTTATCTTATCCTAGTGTCTAAACTCTTCTCCATGGCTGGACCCCCAAATAATATTCCTTTACGTGCTAAGGGGTATCTAGAGTGTGGGATAGGTTTAATAACTACCCTAACCCTAACGCGTACCCTAACCCTATCCCCTACCCTAACCCTAACACGTACCCTAATCCTAACCCGTACCCTAAACCGAGCCCTAACCCTAACACTAACCCTAACCCTAACCCTAACCCATACCCTACGCCATACCCGAAGCCCTCCCCGAACCCGTACCCTAAGCCGTACCCTAAGCCGTACCCTAAGCCTAACCCTAACCCTAGGCTACCCTTGACTGCTTCTGCCTACAATAGATTTCCTAAGCACTAGTGTTTTAAGGAACAGCTTAAAAAGAGATTCCTAATGTGATTTCTTTACAATGGGTGTGTTCCTTATCTTATCCTAGTGTCTAAACTCTTCTCCATGGCTGGACCTCCAAATAATATTCCTTTACGTGCTAAGGGGTATCTAGAGACTGGGATAGGTTTAATAACTACCCTAACACTAACGCGTACCCTAACCCTAACCCCTACCCTAACCCTAACACGTACCCTAATCCTAACCAATACGCTAAACTGAGCCCTAACCCTAACACTAACCCTAACCGTAACCCGAACCCATACCCTACGCCGTACCCGAAGCCCTCCCCGAACCGGTACCCTAAGCCGTACCCTAAGCCTAACCCTAAGCCTAAACCTAACCCTAGGCTACCCTTGACTGCTTCTGCCTCCAATAGGTTTTCTAAGCACTAGTGTTTTAAGGAACAGCTTAAAAAAGAATCCTAATGTGATTTCTTTATAATGGGTGTGTTCCTTATCTTATCCTAGTGTCTAAACTCTTCTCCATGGCTGAACCTCCAAATAATATTCCTTTACGTGCTAAGGGGTATCTAGAGAGTGGGTTAGGTTTAATAACTACCCTAACACTAACGCGTACCCTAACCCTAAACCCTACCCTAACCCTAACACGTACCCTAATCCTAACCAATACCCTAAACCGAGCCCTAACCCTAACACTAACCCTAACCCTAACCCTAACACATACCCTACGCCATACCAGAAGCCCTCCCCGAACCCGTACCCTAAGCCTAACCCTAAGCCTAACCCTAAACGTAGGCTACCCTTGAATGCTTCTGCCTCCAATAGATTTCCTAAGCAGTAGTGTTTTAAGGAACAGCTTAAAAAGAGAATCCTAATGTGATTTCTTTATAATGGGTGTGTTCCTTATCTTATCCTAGTGTCTAAATTCTTCTCCATGGCTGGACCTCCAAATAATATTCCTTTACGTGCTAACGGGTATCTAGAGAGTGGGATAGCTTTAATAACTACCCTAACACTAACGCGTACCCTAACCCTAACCCCTACCCTAACCCTAACACGTACCCTAATCCTAACCAATACCCTAAGCCGAGCCCTAACCCTAACACTAACCCTAACCCTAACCCTAACCCATACCCTACGCCGTACCCGAAGCCCTCCCCAAACTCGTACCCTAAGCCGTACCCTAAGCCGTACCCTAAGCCTAACCCTAACCCTAGGATACCCTTGACTGCTTCTGCCTCCAATAGATTTCCTAAGCACTAGTGTTTTAAGGAACAGCTTAAAAAGAGAATCCTAATGTGATTTCTTTATAATGGGTGTGTTCCTTATCTTATCCTAGTGTCTAAACTCTTCTCCAGGGCTGGACCCCCAAATAATATTCCTTTACGTGCTAAGGGGTATCTAGAGAGTGGGATAGGTTTAATAACTACCCTAACCCTAACGCGTACCCTAACCCTATCCCCTACCCTAAACCTAACACGTACCCTAATCCTAACCCGTACCCTAAACCGAGCCCTAACCCTAACACTAACCCTAACCCTAACCCTAACCCATACCCTACGCCATACCCGAAGCCCTCCCCGAACCCGTACCCTAAGCCGTACCCTAAGCCGTACCCTAAGCCTAACCCTAACCCTAGGCTACCCATGACTGCTTCTGCCTCCAATAGATTTTCTAAGCACTAGTGTTTTAAGGAACAGCTTAAAAAGAGAATCCTAATGTGATTTCTTTATAATGGGTGTGTTCCTTATCTTATCCTAGTGTCTAAACTCTTCTCCATGGCTGGACCTCCAAATAATATTCCTTTACGTGCTAAGGGGTATCTAGAGAGTGGGTTAGGTTTAATAACTACCCTAACACTAACGCGTACCCTAACCCTAAACCCTACCCTAACCCTAACACGTACCCTAATCCTAACCAATACCCTATACCGAGCCCTAACCCTAACACTAACCCTAACCCTAACCCTAACCCATACCCTACGCCGTACCAGAAGCCCTCCCCGAACCCGTACCCTAAGCCGTACCCTAAGCCGTACCCTAAGCCTAACCCTAACCCTAGGCTACCCTTGACTGCTTCTGCCTCCAATAGATTTCCTAAGCACTAGTGTTTTAAGGAACAGCTTAAAAAGAGAATCCTAATGTGATTTCTTTATAATGGGTGTGTTCCTTATCTTATCCTAGTGTCTAAACTCTTCTCCATGGCTGGACCCCCAAATAATATTCCTTTACGTGCTAAGGGGTATCTAGAGAGTGGGATAGGTTTAATAACTACCCTAACACTAACGCGTACCCTAACCCTAACCCCTACCCTAACCCTAACACGTACCCTAATCCTAACCAATACCCTAAGCCGAGCCCTAACCCTAACACTAACCCTAACACTAACCCTAACCCATACCCTAAGCCGTACCCGAAGCCCTCCCCAAACCCGTACCCTAAGCCGTACCCTAAGCCGTACCCTAAGCCTAACCCTAACCCTAGGCTACCCTTGACTGCTTCTGCCTCCAATAGATTTCCTAAGCACTAGTGTTTTAAGGAACAGCTTAAAAAGAGAATCCTAATGTGATTTCTTTACAATGGGTGTGTTCCTTATCTTATCCTAGTGTCTAAACTCTTCTCCATGGCTGGACCTCCAAATAATATTCCTTTACGTGCTAAGGGGTATCTAGAGACTGGGATAGGTTTAATAACTACCCTAACACTAACGCGTACCCTAACCCTAACCCCTACCCTAACCCTAACACGTACCCTAATCCTAACCAATACCCTAAACCGAGCCCTAACCCTAACACTAACCCTAACCCTAACCCTAACCCATACCCTACGCCGTACCCGAAGCCCTCCCCGAACCCGTACCCTAAGCCGTACCCTAAGCCGTACCCTAAGCCTAACCCTAACCCTAGGATACCCTTGACTGCTTCTGCCTCCAATAGATTTCCTAAGCACTAGTGTTTTAAGGAACAGCTTAAAAAGAGAATCCTAATGTGATTTCTTTATAATGGGTGTGTTCCTTATCTTATCCTAGTGTCTAAACTCTTCTCCATGGCTGGACCCCCAAATAATATTCCTTTACGTGCTAAGGGGTATCTAGAGAGAGGGATAGGTTTAATAACTACCCTAACCCTAACGCGTACCCTAACCCTATCCCCTACCCTAACCCTAACACGTACCCTAATCCTAACCCGTACCCTAAACCGAGCCCTAACCCTAACACTAACCCTAACCCTAACCCTAACCCATACCCTACGCCATACCCGAAGCCCTCCCCGAACCCGTACCCTAAGCCGTACCCTAAGCCGTACCCTAAGCCTATCCCTAACCCTAGGCTACCCTTGACTGCTTCTGCCTCCAATAGATTTCCTAAGCACTACTGTTTTAAGGAACAGCTTAAAAAGAGAATCCTAATGTGATTTCTTTACAATGGGTGTGTTCCTTATCTTATCCTAGTGTCTAAACTCTTCTCCATGGCTGGACCTCCAAATAATATTCCTTTACGTGCTAAGGGGTATCTAGAGACTGGGATAGGTTTAATAACTACCCTAACACTAACGCGTACCCTAACCCTAACCCCTACCCTAACCCTAACACGTACCCTAATCCTAACCAATACCCTAAACCGAGCCCTAACCCTAACACTAACCCTAACCGTAACCCTAACCCATACCCTACGCCGTACCCGAAGCCCTCCCCGAACCGGTACCCTAAGCCGTACCCTAAGCCTAACCCTAAGCCTAAACCTAACCCTAGGCTACCCTTGACTGCTTCTGCTTCCAATAGGTTTTCTAAGCACTAGTGTTTTAAGGAACAGCTTAAAAAAGAATCCTAATGTGATTTCTTTATAATGGGTGTGTTCCTTATCTTATCCTAGTGTCTAAACTCTTCTCCATGGCTGAACCTCCAAATAATATTCCTTTACGTGCTAAGGGGTATCTAGAGAGTGGGTTAGGTTTAATAACTACCCTAACACTAACGCGTACCCTAACCCTAAACCCTACCCTAACCTTAACACGTACCCTAATCCTAACCAATACCCTATACCGAGCCCTAACCCTAACACTAACCCTAACCCTAACCCTAACCCATACCCTACGCCGTACCAGAAGCCCTCCCCGAACCCGTACCCTAAGCCGTACCCTAAGCCTAACCCTAACCCTAGGCTACCCTTGGATGCTTCTGCCTCCAATAGATTTCCTAAGCACTAGTGTTTTAAGGAACAGCTTAAAAAGAGAATCCTAATGTGATTTCTTTATAATGCGTGTGTTCCTTATCTTATCCTAGTGTCTAAACTCTTCTCCATGGCTGGACCTCCAAATAATATTCCTTTATGTGCTAAGGGGTATCTAGAGAGTGGGATAGGTTTAATAACTACCCTAACACTAATGCGTACCCTAACCCTAACCCCTACCCTATCGCTAACACGTACCCTAATCCTAACCTATACCCTAAACCGAGCCCTAACCCTAACACTAACCCTAAACCTAACCCTAACACATACCCTACGCCGTACCAGAAGCCCTCCCCGAACCCGTACCCTAAGCCGTACCCTAAGCCTAACCCTAAGCCTAACCCTAAACGTAGGCTACCCTTGAATGCTTCTGCCTCCAATAGATTTCCTAAGCAGTAGTGTTTTAAGGAACAGCTTAAAAAGAGAATCCTAATGTGATTTCTTTATAATGGGTGTGTTCCTTATCTTATCCTAGTGTCTAAATTCTTCTCCATGGCTGGACCTCCAAATGATATTCCTTTACGTGCTAAGGGGTATCTAGAGAGTGGGATAGCTTTAATAACTACCCTAACACTAACGCGTACCCTAACCCTAACCCCTACCCTAACCCTAACACGTACCCTAATCCTAAACAATACCCTAAACCGAGCCCTAACCCTAACACTAACCCTAACCCCAACCCTAACCCATACCCTACGCCGTACACGAAGCCATCCCCGAACCCGTACCCTAAGCCGTACCCTAAGCCTAACCCTAACCCTAGGCTACCCTTGACTGCTTCTGCCTCCAATAGATTTTCTAAGCACTAGTGTTTTAAGGAACAGCTTAAAAAGAGAATCCTAATGTGATTTTTTATAATGGGTGTGTTCCTTATCTTATCCTAGTGTCTAAACTCTTCTCCATGGCTGGACCTCCAAATAATATTCCTTTACGTGCTAAGGGGTATCTAGAGAGTGGGTTAGGTTTAATAACTACCCTAACACTAACGCGTACCCTAACCCTAAACCCTACCCTAACCCTAACACGTACCCTAATCCTAACCAATACCCTATACCGAGCCCTAACTCTAACACTAACCCTAACCCTAACCCTAACCCATACCCTACGCCGTACCAGAAGCCCTCCCCGAACCCGTACCCTAAGCCGTACCCTAAGCCTAACCCTAAGCCTAACCCTAACCCTAGGCTACCCTTGACTGCTTCTGCCTCCAATAGATTTCCTAAGCACTAGTGTTTTAAGGAACAGCTTAAAAAGAGAATCCTAATGTGATTTCTTTATAATGGGTGTGTTCCTTATCTTATCCTAGTGTCTAAACTCTTCTCCATGGCTGGACCTCCAAATAATATTCCTTTACGTGCTAAGGGGTATCTAGAGCGTGGGTTAGGTTTAATAACTACCCTAACACTAACGCGTACCCTAACCCTAACGCCTAACCTATCGCTAACACGTACCCTAATCCTAACCAATACCCTAAACCGAGCCCTAACCCTAACACTAACCCTAACCCTAACCCTAACGCATACCCCACGCCATACCAGAAGCCCTCCCCGAACCCGTACCCTAAGCCGTACCCTAAGCCTAACCCTAAGCCTAACCCTAACCCTAGGCTACCCTTGACTGCTTCTGCCTCCAATAGATTTCCTAAGCACTAGTGTTTTAAGGAACAGCTTAAAAAGAGAATCCTAATGTGATTTCTTTATAATGGGTGTGTTCCTTATCTTATCCTAGTGTCTAAACTCTTCTCCATGGCTGGACCTCCAAATAATATTCCTTTACGTGCTAAGGGGTATCTAGAGATTGGGATAGGTTTAATAACTACCCTAACCCTAACACGTACCCTAATCCTAACCAATACCCTAAACCGAGCCCTAACCCTAACACTAACCCTAACCGTAACCCTAACCCATACCCTACGCCGTACCCGAAGCCCTCCCCGAACCGGTACCCTAAGCCGTACCCTAAGCCGTACCCTAAGCCTAAACCTAACCCTAGGCTACCCTTGACTGCTTCTGCCTCCAATAGATTTTCTAAGCACTAGTGTTTTAAGGAACAGCTTAAAAAGAGAATCCTAATGTGATTTCTTTATAATGGGTGTGTTCCTTATCTTATCCTAGTGTCTAAACTCTTCTCCATGGCTGGACCTCCAAATAATATTCCTTTACGTGCTAAGGGGTATCTAGAGAGTGGGTTAGGTTTAATAACTACCCTAACACTAACGCGTACCCTAACCCTAAACCCTACCCTAACCCTAACACGTACCCTAATCCTAACCAATACCCTATACCGAGCCCTAACCCTAACACTAACCCTAACCCTAACCCTAACCCATACCCTACGCCGTACCAGAAGCCCTCCCCGAACCCGTACCCTAAGCCGTACCCTAAGCCTAACCCTAAGCCTAACCCTAACCCTAGGCTACCCTTGACTGCTTCTGCCTCCAATAGATTTCCTAAGCACTAGTGTTTTAAGGAACAGCTTAAAAAGAGAATCCTAATGTGATTTCTTTATAATGGGTGTGTTCCTTATCTTACCCTAGTGTCTAAACTCTTCTCCATGGCTGGACCTCCAAATAATATTCCTTTACGTGCTAAGGGGTATCTAGAGAGTGGGTTAGGTTTAATAACTACCCTAACACTAACGCGTACCCTAACCCTAACCCCTAACCTATCGCTAACACGTACCCTAATCCTAACCAATACCCTAAACCGAGCCCTAACCCTAACACTAACCCTAACCCTAACCCTAACCCATACCCCACGCCATACCAGAAGCCCTCCCCGAACCCGTACCCTAAGCCGTACCCTAAGCCTAACCCTAAGCCTAACCCTAACCCTAGGCTACCCTTGACTGCTTCTGCCTCCAATAGATTTCCTAAGCACTAGTGTTTTAAGGAACAGCTTAAAAAGAGAATCCTAATGTGATTTCTTTATAATGGGTGTGTTCCTTATCTTATCCTAGTGTCTAAACTCTTCTCCATGGCTGGACCTCCAAATAATATTCCTTTACGTGCTAAGGGGTATCTAGAGATTGGGATAGGTTTAATAACTACCCTAACACTAATGCGTACCCTAACCCTAACCCCTACCCTAACCCTAACACGTACCCTAATCCTAACCAATACCCTAAGCCGAGCCTAACCCTAACACTAACCCTAACCCTAACCCTAACCCATACCCTAAGCCGTACCCGAAGCCCTCCGCAAACCCGTACCCTAAGCCGTACCCTAAGCCGTACCCTAAGCCTAACCCTAACCCTAGGCTACCCTTGACTGCTTCTGCCTCCAATAGATTTCCTAAGCACTAGTGTTTTAAGGAACAGCTTAAAAAGAGAATCCTAATGTGATTTCTTTATAATGGGTGTGTTCCTTATCTTATCCTAGTGTCTAAACTCTTCTCCATGGCTGGACCCCCAAATAATATTCCTTTACGTGCTAAGGGGTATCTAGAGAGTGGGATACGTTTAATAACTACCCTAACCCTAACGCGTACCCTAACCCTATCCCCTACCCTAACCCTAACACGTACCCTAATCCTAACCCGTACCCTAAACCGAGCCCTAACCCTAACACTAACCCTAACCCTAACCCTAACCCATACCCTACGCCATACCCGAAGCCCTCCCCGAACCCGTACCCTAAGCCGTACCCTAAGCCGTACCCTAAGCCTAACCCTAACCCTAGGCTACCCTTGACTGCTTCTGCCTCCAATAGATTTCCTAAGCACTAGTGTTTTAAGGAACAGCTTAAAAAGAGAATCCTAATGTGATTTCTTTACAATGGGTGTGTTCCTTATCTTATCCTAGTGTCTAAACTCTTCTCCATGGCTGGACCTCCAAATAATATTCCTTTACGTGCTAAGGGGTATCTAGAGACTGGGATAGGTTTAATAACTACCCTAACACTAACGCGTACCCTAACCCTAACCCCTACCCTAACCCTAACACGTACCCTAATCCTAACCAATACCCTAAACCGAGCCCTAACCCTAACACTAACCCTAACCGTAACCCTAACCCATACCCTACGCCGTACCCGAAGCCCTCCCCAAACCGGTACCCTAAGCCGTACCCTAAGCCTAACCCTAAGGCTAAACCTAACCCTAGGCTACCCTTGACTGCTTCTGCCTCCAATAGGTTTTCTAAGCACTAGTGTTTTAAGGAACAGCTTAAAAAAGAATCCTAATGTGATTTCTTTATAATGGGTGTGTTCCTTATCTTATCCTAGTGTCTAAACTCTTCTCCATGGCTGAACCTCCAAATAATATTCCTTTACGTGCTAAGGGGTATCTAGAGAGTGGGTTAGGTTTAATAACTACCCTAACACTAACGCGTACCCTAACCCTAAACCCTACCCTAACCCTAACACGTACCCTAATCCTAACCAATACCCTAAACCGAGCCCTAACCCTAACACTAACCCTAACCCTAACCCTAACACATACCCTACGCCGTACCAGAAGCCCTCCCCGAACCCGTACCCTAAGCCGTACCCTAAGCCGTACCCTAAGCCTAACCCTAAACGTAGGCTACCCTTGAATGCTTCTGCCTCCAATAGATTTCCTAAGCAGTAGTGTTTTAAGGAACAGCTTAAAAAGAGAATCCTAATGTGATTTCTTTATAATGGGTGTGTTCCTTATCTTATCCTAGTGTCTAAATTCTTCTCCATGGCTGGTCCTCCAAATAATATTCCTTTACGTGCTAAGGGGTATCTAGAGAGTGGGATAGCTTTAATAACTACACTAACACTAACGCGTACCCTAACCCTAACCCCTACCCTAACCCTAACACGTACCCTAATCCTAACCAATACCCTAAGCCGAGCCCTAACCCTAACACTAACCCTAACCCTAACCCTAACCCATACCCTACGCCGTACCCGAAGCCCTCCCCAAACCCGTACCCTAAGCCGTACCCTAAGCCGTACCCTAAGCCTAACCCTAACCCTAGGATACCCTTGACTGCTTCTGCCTCCTAATAGATTTCCTAAGCACTAGTGTTTTAAGGAACAGCTTAAAAAGAGAATCCTAATGTGATTTCTTTATAATGGGTGTGTTCCTTATCTTATCCTAGTGTCTAAACTCTTCTCCATGGCTGGACCCCCAAATAATATTCCTTTACGTGCTAAGGGGTATCTAGAGAGTGGGATAGGTTTAATAACTACCCTAACCCTAACGCGTACCCTAACCCTATCCCCTACCCTAACACTAACACGTACCCTAATCCTAACCCGTACCCTAAACCGAGCCCTAACCCTAACACTAACCCTAACCCTAACCCTAACCCATACCGTACTCCATACCCGAAGCCCTCCCCGAACCCGTACCCTAAGCCGTACCCTAAGCCGTACCCTAAGCCTATCCCTAACCCTAGGCTACCCTTGACTGCTTCTGCCTCCAATAGATTTCCTAAGCACTAGTGTTTTAAGGAACAGCTTAAAAAGAGAATCCTAATGTGATTTCTTTACAATGGGTGTGTTCCTTATCTTATCCTAGTGTCTAAACTTTTCTCCATGGCTGGACCTCCAAATAATATTCCTTTACGTGCTAAGGGGTATCTAGAGACTGAGATAGGTTTAATAACTACCCTAACACTAACGCGTACCCTAACCCTAACCCCTACCCTAACCCTAACACGTACCCTAATCCTAACCAATACACTAAACCGAGCCCTAACCCTAACACTAACCCCAACCGTAACCCTAACCCATACCCTACGCCGTACCCGAAGCCCTCCCCGAACCGGTACCCTAAGCCGTACCCTAAGCCTAACCCTAAGCCTAAACCTAACCCTAGGCTACCCTTGACTGCTTCTGCCTCCAGTAGGTTTTCTAAGCACTAGTGTTTTAAGGAACAGCTTAAAAAAGAATCCTAATGTGATTTCTTTATAATGGGTGTGTTCCTTATCTTATCCTAGTGTCTAAACTCTTCTCCATGGCTGAACCTCCAAATAATATTCCTTTACGTGCTAAGGGGTATCTAGAGAGTGGGTTAGGTTTAATAACTACCCTAACACTAACGCGTACCCTAACCCTAAACCCTACCCTAACCCTAACACGTACCCTAATCCTAACCAATACCCTATACCGAGCCCTAACCCTAACACTAACCCTAACCCTAACCCTAACCCATACCCTACGCCGTACCAGAAGCCCTCCCCGAACCCGTACCCTAAGCCGTACCCTAAGCCTAACCCTAACCCTAGGCTACCCTTGGATGCTTCTGCCTCCAATAGATTTCCTAAGCACTAGTGTTTTAAGGAACAGCTTAAAAAGAGAATCCTAATGTGATTTCTTTATAATGGGTGTGTTCCTTATCTTATCCTAGTGTCTAAACTCTTCTCCTTGGCTGGACCTCCAAATAATATTCCTTTATGTGCTAAGGGGTATCTAGAGAGTGGGATAGGTTTAATAACTACCCTAACACTAATGCGTACCCTAACCCTAACCCCTACCCTATCGCTAACACGTACCCTAATCCTAACCAATACCCTAAACCGAGCCCTAACCCTAACACTAACCCTAACCCTAACCCTAACACATACCCTATGCCGTACCAGAAGCCCTCCCCGAACCCGTACCCTAAGCCGTACCCTAAGCCTAACCCTAAGCCTAACCCTAAACGTAGGCTACCCTTGAATGCTTCTGCCTCCAATAGATTTCCTAAGCAGTAGTGTTTTAAGGAACAGCTTAAAAAGAGAATCCTAATGTGATTTCTTTATAATGGGTGTGTTCCTTATCTGATCCTAGTGTCTAAATTCTTCTCCATGGCTGGACCTCCAAATAATATTCCTTTACGTGCTAAGGGGTATCTAGAGAGTGGGATAGCTTTAATAACTACCCTAACACTAACGCGTACCCTAACCCTAACCCCTACCATAACCCTAACACGTACCCTAATCCTAAACAATACCCTAAACCGAGCCCTAACCCTAACACTAACCCTAACCCTAACCCTAACCCATACCCTACGCCGTACACGAAGCCATCCCCGAACCCGTACCCTAAGCCGTACCCTAAGCCGTACCCTAAGCCTAACCCTAACCCTAGGCTACCCATGACTGCTTCTGCCTCCAATAGATTTTCTAAGCACTAGTGTTTTAAGGAACAGCTTAAAAAGAGAATCCTAATGTGATTTCTTTATAATGGGTGTGTTCCTTATCTTATCCTAGTGTCTAAACTCTTCTCCATGGCTGAACCTCCAAATAATATTCCTTTACGTGCTAAGGGGTATCTAGAGAGTGGGTTAGGTTTAATAACTACCCTAACACTAACGCGTACCCTAACCCTAAACCCTACCCTAACCCTAACACGTACCCTAATCCTAACCAATACCCTATACCGAGCCCTAACCCTAACACTAACCCTAACCCTAACCCTAACCCATACCCTGCGCCGTACCAGAAGCCCTCCCCGAACCCGTACCCTAAGCCGTACCCTAAGCCTAACCCTAACCCTAGGCTACCCTTGGATGCTTCTGCCTCCAATAGATTTCCTAAGCACTAGTGTTTTAAGGAACAGCTTAAAAAGAGAATCCTAATGTGATTTCTTTATAATGGGTGTGTTCCTTATCTTATCCTAGTGTCTAAACTCTTCTCCATGGCTGGACCTCCAAATAATATTCCTTTATGTGCTAAGGGGTATCTAGAGAGTGGGATAGGTTTAATAACTACCCTAACACTAATGCGTACCCTAACCCTAACCCCTACCCTATCGCTAACACGTACCCTAATCCTAACCAATACCCTAAACCGAGCCCTAACCCTAACACTAACCCTAACCCTAAACCTAACACATACCCTACGCCGTACCAGAAGCCCTCCCCGAACCCGTACCCTAAGCCGTACCCTAAGCCTAACCCTAAGCCTAACCCTAAACGTAGGCTACCCTTGAATGCTTCTGCCTCCAATAGATTTCCTAAGCAGTAGTGTTTTAAGGAACAGCTTAAAAAGAGAATCCTAATGTGATTTCTTTATAATGGGTGTGTTCCTTATCTTATCCTAGTGTCTAAATTCTTCTCCATGGCTGGACCTCCAAATAATATTCCTTTACGTGCTAAGGGGTATCTAGAGAGTGGGATAGCTTTAATAACTACCCTAACACTAACGCGTACCCTAACCCTAACCCCTACCCTAACCCTAACACGTACCCTAATCCTAAACAATACCCTAAACCGAGCCCTAACCCTAACACTAACCCTAACCCTAACCCTAACCCATACCCTACGCCGTACACGAAGCCATCACCGAACCCGTACCCTAAGCCGTACCCTAAGCCGTACCCTAAGCCTAACCCTAACCCTAGGCTACCCTTGACTGCTTCTGCCTCCAATAGATTTTCTAAGCACTAGTGTTTTAAGGAACAGCTTAAAAAGAGAATCCTAATGTGATTTCTTTATAATGGGTGTGTTCCTTATCTTATCCTAGTGTCTAAACTCTTCTCCATGGCTGGACCTCCAAATAATATTCCTTTACGTGCTAAGGGGTATCTAGAGAGTGGGTTAGGTTTAATAACTACCCTAACACTAACGCGTACCCTAACCCTAAACCCTACCCTAACCCTAACACGTACCCTAATCCTAACCAATACCCTATACCGAGCCCTAACCCTAACACTAACCCTAACCCTAACCCTAACCCATACCCTACGCCGTACCAGAAGCCCTCCCCGAACCCGTACCCTAAGCCGTACCCTAAGCCTAACCCTAAGCCTAACCCTAACCCTAGGCTACCCTTGACTGCTTCTGCCTCCAATAGATTTCCTAAGCACTAGTGTTTTAAGGAACAGCTTAAAAAGAGAATCCTAATGTGATTTCTTTATAATGGGTGTGTTCCTTATCTTATCCTAGTGTCTAAACTCTTCTCCATGGCTGGACCTCCAAATAATATTCCTTTACGTGCTAAGGGGTATCTAGAGAGTGGGTTAGGTTTAATAACTACCCTAACACTAACGCGTACCCTAACCCTAACCCCTAACCTATCGCTAACACGTACCCTAATCCTAACCAATACCCTAAACCGAGCCCTAACCCTAACACTAACCCTAACCCTAACCCTAACCCATACCCCACGCCATACCAGAAGCCCTCCCCGAACCCGTACCCTAAGCCGTACCCTAAGCCTAACCCTAAGCCTAACCCTAACCCTAGGCTACCCTTGACTGCTTCTGCCTCCAATAGATTTCCTAAGCACTAGTGTTTTAAGGAACAGCTTAAAAAGAGAATCCTAATGTGATTTCTTTATAATGGGTGTGTTCCTTATCTTATCCTAGTGTCTAAACTCTTCTCCATGGCTGGACCTCCAAATAATATTCCTTTACGTGCTAAGGGGTATCTAGAGATTGGGATAGGTTTAATAACTACCCTAACACTAACGCGTACCCTAACCCTAACCCCTACCCTAACCCTAACACGTAACCTAATCCTAACCAATACCCTAAGCCGAGCCTAACCCTAACACTAACCCTAACCCTAACCCTAACCCATACCCTAAGCCGTACCCGAAGCCCTCCCCAAACCCGTACCCTAAGCCGTACCCTAAGCCGTACCCTAAGCCTAACCCTAACCCTAGGCTACCCTTGACTGCTTCTGCCTCCAATAGATTTCCTAAGCACTAGTGTTTTAAGGAACAGCTTAAAAAGAGAATCCTAATGTGATTTCTTTATAATGGGTGTGTTCCTTATCTTATCCTAGTGTCTAAACTCTTCTCCATGGCTGGACCCCCAAATAATATTCCTTTACGTGCTAAGGGGTATCTAGAGAGTGGGATAGGTTTAATAACTACCCTAACCCTAACGCGTACCCTAACCCTATCCCCTACCCTAACCCTAACACGTACCCTAATCCTAACCCGTACCCTAAACCGAGCCCTAACCCTAACACTAACCCTAACCCTAACCCTAACCCATACCCTACGCCGTAACAGAAGCCCTCCCCGAACCCGTACCCTAAGCCGTACCCTAAGCCTAACCCTAACCCTAGGCTACCCTTGGATGCTTCTGTCTCCAATAGATTTCCTAAGCACTAGTGTTTTAAGGAACAGCTTAAAAAGAGAATCCTAATGTGATTTCTTTATAATGGGTGTGTTCCTTATCTTATCCTAGTGTCTAAACTCTTCTCCATGGCTGGACCTCCAAATAATATTCCTTTATGTGCTAAGGGGTATCTAGAGAGTGGGATAGGTTTAATAACTACCCTAACACTAATGCGTACCCTAACCCTTACCCCTACCCTATCGCTAACACGTACCCTAATCCTAACCAATACCCTAAACCGAGCCCTAACCCTAACACTAACCCTAACCATAACACTAACCCATACCCTACGCCGTACCAGAAGCCCTCCCCGAACCCGTACCCTAAGCCGTACCCTAAGCCTAACCCTAAGCCTAACCCTAAACGTAGGCTACCCTTGAATGCTTCTGCCTCCAATAGATTTCCTAAGCAGTAGTGTTTTAAGGAACAGCTTAAAAAGAGAATCCTAATGTGATTTCTTTATAATGGGTGTGTTCCTTATCTTATCCTAGTGTCTAAATTCTTCTCCATGGCTGGACCTCCAAATAATATTCCTTTACGTGCTAAGGGGTATCTAGAGAGTGGGATAGCTTTAATAACTACCCTAACACTAACGCGTACCCTAACCCTAACCCCTACCCTAACCCTAACACGTACCCTAATCCTAACCAATACCCTAAACCGAGCCCTAACCCTAACACTAACCCTAACCCTAACCCTAACCCATACCCCACGCCATACCAGAAGCCCTCCCCGAACCCGTACCCTAAGCCGTACCCTAAGCCTAACCCTAAGCCTAACCCTAACCCTAGGCTACCCTTGACTGCTTCTGCCTCCAATAGATTTCCTAAGCACTAGTGTTTTAAGGAACAGCTTAAAAAGAGAATCCTAATGTGATTTCTTTATAATGGGTGTGTTCCTTATCTTATCCTAGTGTCTAAACTCTTCTCCATGGCTGGACCTCCAAATAATATTCCTTTACGTGCTAAGGGGTATCTAGAGATTGGGATAGGTTTAATAACTACCCTAACACTAACGCGTACCCTAACCCTAACCCCTACCCTAACCCTAACACGTACCCTAATCCTAACCAATACCCTAAGCCGAGCCCTAACCCTAACACTAACCCTAACCCTAACCCTAAACCATACCCTAAGCCGTACCCGAAGCCCTCCCCAAACCCGTACCCTAAGCCGTACCCTAAGCCGTACCCTAAGCCTAACCCTAACCCTAGGCTACCCTTGACTGCTTCTGCCTCCAATAGATTTCCTAAGCACTAGTGTTTTAAGGAACAGCTTAAAAAGAGAATCCTAATGTGATTTCTTTATAATGGGTGTGTTCCTTATCTTATTCTAGTGTCTAAACTCTTCTCCATGGCTGGACCCCCAAATAATATTCCTTTACGTGCTAAGGGGTATCTAGAGAGTGGGATAGGTTTAATAACTACCCTAACCCTAACGCGTACCCTAACCCTATCCCCTACCCTAACCCTAACACGTACCCTAATCCTAACCCGTACCCTAAACCGAGCCCTAACCCTAACACTAACCCTAACCCTAACCCTAACCCATACCCTACGCCATACCCGAAGCCCTCCCCGAACCCGTACCCTAAGCCGTACCCTAAGGCGTACCCTAAGCCTAACCCTAACCCTAGCCTACCCTTGACTGCTTCTGCCTCCAATAGATTTCCTAAGCACTAGTGTTTTAAGGAACAGCTTAAAAAGAGAATCCTAATGTGATTTCTTTACAATGGGTGTGTTCCTTATCTTATCCTAGTGTCTAAACTCTTCTCCATGGCTGGACCTCCAAATAATATTCCTTTACGTGCTAAGGGGTATCTAGAGACTGGGATAGGTTTAATAACTACCCTAACACTAACGCGTACCCTAACCCTAACCCCTACCCTAACCCTAACACGTACCCTAATCCTAACCCGTACCCTAAACCGAGCCCTAACCCTAACACTAACCCTAACCGTAACCCTAACCCATACCCTACGCCCTACCCGAAGCCCTCCCCGAACCGGTACCCTAAGCCGTACCCTAAGCCGTACCCTAAGCCTAAACCTAACCCTAGGCTACCCTTGACTGCTTCTGCCTCCAATAGATTTTCTAAGCACTAGTGTTTTAAGGAACAGCTTAAAAAGAGAATCCTAATGTGATTTCTTTATAATGGGTGTGTTCCTTATCTTATCCTAGTGTCTAAACTCTTCTCCATGGCTGAACCTCCAAATAATATTCCTTTACGTGCTAAGGGGTATCTAGAGAGTGGGTTAGGTTTAATAACTACCCTAACACTAACGCGTACCCTAACCCTAAACCCTACCCTAACCCTAACACGTACCCTAATCCTAACCAATACCCTATACCGAGCCCTAACCCTAACACTAACCCTAACCCTAACCCTAACCCATACCCTACGCCGTACCAGAAGCCCTCCCCGAACCCGTACCCTAAGCCGTACCCTAAGCCTAACCCTAAGCCTAACCCTAACCCTAGGCTACCCTTGGATGCTTCTGCCTCCAATAGATTTCCTAAGCACTAGTGTTTTAAGGAACAGCTTAAAAAGAGAATCCTAATGTGATTTCTTATAATGGGTGTGTTCCTTATCTTATCCTAGTGTCTAAACTCTTCTCCATGGCTGGACCTCCAAATAATATTCCTTTATGTGCTAAGGGGTATCTAGAGAGTGGGATAGGTTTAATAACTACCCTAACACTAATGCGTACCCTAACCCTAACCCCTACCCTATCGCTAACACGTACCCTAATCCTAACCAATACCCTAAACCGAGCCCTAACCCTAACACTAACCTTAACCCTAACCCTAACCCATACCCTACGCCGTACCAGAAGCCCTCCCCGAACCCGGACCCTAAGCCGTACCCTAAGCCTAACCCTAAGCCTAACCCTAACCCTAGGCTACCCTTGACTGCTTCTGCCTCCAATAGATTTCCTAAGCACTAGTGTTTTAAGGAACAGCTTAAAAAGAGAATCCTAATGTGATTTCTTTATAATGGGTGTGTTCCTTATCTTATCCTAGTGTCTAAACTCTTCTCCACGGCTGGACCTCCAAATAATATTCCTTTACGTGCTAAGGGGTATCTAGAGAGTGGGTTAGGTTTAATAACTACCCTAACACTAACGCGTACCCTAACCCTAACCCCTACCCTATCGCTAACACGTACCCTAATCCTAACCAATACCCTAAACCGAGCCCTAACCCTAACACTAACCCTAACCCTAACCCTAACACATACCCTACGCCATAACAGAAGCCCTCCCCGAACCCGTACCCTAAGCCATACCCTAAGCCTAACCCTAAGCCTAACCCTAACCCTAGGCTACCCTTGACTGCTTCTGCCTCCAATAGATTTCCTAAGCACTAGTGTTTTAAGGAACAGCTTAAAAAGAGAATCCTAATGTGATTTCTTTATAATGGGTGTGTTCCTTATCTTATCCTAGTGTCTAAACTCTTCTCCATGGCTGGACCTCCAAATAATATTCCTTTACGTGCTAAGGGGTATCTAGAGATTGGGATAGGTTTAATAACTACCCTAACACTAACGCGTACCCTAACCCTAACCCCTACCCTAACCCTAACACGTACCCTAATCCTAACCAATACCCTAAGCCGAGCCCTAACCCTAACACTAACCCTAACCCTAACCCTAACCCATACCCTACGCCGTACCCGAAGCCCTCCCCAAACCCGTACCCTAAGCCGTACCCTAAGCCGTACCCTAAGCCTAACCCTAACCCTAGGCTACCCTTGACTGCTTCTGCCTCCAATAGATTTCCTAAGCACTAGTGTTTTAAGGAACAGCTTAAAAAGAGAATCCTAATGTGATTTCTTTATAATGGGTGTGTTCCTTATCTTATCCTAGTGTCTAAACTCTTCTCCATGGCTGGACCCCCAAATAATATTCCTTTACGTGCTAAGGGGTATCTAGAGTGTGGGATAGCTTTAATAACTACCCTAACCCTAACGCGTACCCTAACCCTATCCCCTACCCTAACCCTAACACGTACCCTAATCCTAACCCGTACCCTAAACCGAGCCCTAACCCTAACACTAACCCTAACCCTAACCCTAACCCATACCCTACGCCATACCCGAAGCCCTCCCCGATCCCGTACCCTAAGCCGTACCCTAAGCCGTACCCTAAGCCTAACCCTAACCCTAGGCTACCCTTGACTGCTTCTGCCTCCAATAGATTTCCTAAGCACTAGTGTTTTAAGGAACAGCTTAAAAAGAGAATCCTAATGTGATTTCTTTACAATGGGTGTGTTCCTTATCTTATCCTAGTGTCTAAACTCTTCTCCATGGCTGGACCTCCAAATAATATTCCTTTACGTGCTAAGGGGTATCTAGAGACTGGGATAGGTTTAATAACTACCCTAACACTAACGCGTACCCTAACCCTAACCCCTACCCTAACCCTAACACGTACCCTAATCCTAACCAATACCCTAAACCGAGCCCTAACCCTAACACTAACCCTAACCGTAACCCTAACCCATACCCTACGCCGTACCCGAAGCCCTCCCCGAACCGGTACCCTAAGCCGTACCCTAAGCCTAACCCTAAGCCTAAACCTAACCCTAGGCTACCCTTGACTGCTTCTGCCTCCAATAGGTTTTCTAAGCACTAGTGTTTTAAGGAACAGCTTAAAAAAGAATCCTAATGTGATTTCTTTATAATGGGTGTGTTCCTTATCTTATCCTAGTGTCTAAACTCTTCTCCATGGCTGAACCTCCAAATAATATTCCTTTACGTGCTAAGGGGTATCTAGAGAGTGGGTTAGGTTTAATAACTACCCTAACACTAACGCGTACCCTAACCCTAAACCCTACCCTAACCCTAACACGTACCCTAATCCTAACCAATACCCTATACCGAGCCCTAACCCTAACACTAACCCTAACCCTAACCCTAACCCATACCCTACGCCGTACCAGAAGCCCTCCCCGAACTCGTACCCTAAGCCGTACCCTAAGCCTAACCCTAACCCTAGGCTACCCTTGGATGCTTCTGCCTCCAATAGATTTCCTAAGCACTAGTGTTTTAAGGAACAGCTTAAAAAGAGAATCCTAATGTGATTTCTTTATAATGGGTGTGTTCCTTATCTTATCCTAGTGTCTAAACTCTTCTCCATGGCTGGACCTCCAAATAATATTCCTTTATGTGCTAAGGGGTATCTAGAGAGTGGGATAGGTTTAATAACTACCCTAACACTAATGCGTACCCTAACCCTAACCCCTACCCTAACCCTAACACGTACCCTAATCCTAACCAATACCCTAAACCGAGCCCTAACCCTAACACTAACCCTAACCCTAACCCTAACCCATACCCCACGCCATACCAGAAGCCCTCCCCGAACCCGTACCCTAAGCCGTACCCTAAGCCTAACCCTAAGCCTAACCCTAACCCTAGGCTACCCTTGACTGCTTCTGCCTCCAATAGATTTCCTAAGCACTAGTGTTTTAAGGAACAGCTTAAAAAGAGAATCCTAATGTGATTTCTTTATAATGGGTGTGTTCCTTATCTTATCCTAGTGTCTAAACTCTTCTCCATGGCTGGACCTCCAAATAATATTCCTTTACGTGCTAAGGGGTATCTAGAGATTGGGATAGGTTTAATAACTACCCTAACACTAACGCGTACCCTAACCCTAACCCCTACCCTAACCCTAACACGTAACCTAATCCTAACCAATACCCTAAGCCGAGCCTAACCCTAACACTAACCCTAACCCTAACCCTAACCCATACCCTAAGCCGTACCCGAAGCCCTCCCCGAACCCGTACCCTAAGCCGTACCCTAAGCCGTACCCTAAGCCTAACCCTAACCCTAGGCTACCCTTGACTGCTTCTGCCTCCAATAGATTTCCTAAGCACTAGTGTTTTAAGGAACAGCTTAAAAAGAGAATCCTAATGTGATTTCTTTACAATGGGTGTGTTCCTTATCTTATCCTAGTGTCTAAACTCTTCTCCATGGCTGGACCTCCAAATAATATTCCTTTACGTGCTAAGGGGTATCTAGAGACTGGGATAGGTTTAATAACTACCCTAACACTAACGCGTACCCTAACCCTAACCCCTACCCTAACCCTAACACGTACCCTAATCCTAACCAATACCCTAAACCGAGCCCTAACCCTAACACTAACCCTAACCGTAACCCTAACCCATACCCTACGCCGTACCCGAAGCCCTCCCCGAACCGGTACCCTAAGCCGTACCCTAAGCCTAACCCTAAGCCTAAACCTAACCCTAGGCTACCCTTGACTGCTTCTGCCTCCAATAGGTTTTCTAAGCACTAGTGTTTTAAGGAACAGCTTAAAAAAGAATCCTAATGTGATTTCTTTATAATGGGTGTGTTCCTTATCTTATCCTAGTGTCTAAACTCTTCTCCATGGCTGAACCTCCAAATAATATTCCTTTACGTGCTAAGGGGTATCTAGAGAGTGGGTTAGGTTTAATAACTACCCTAACACTAACGCGTACCCTAACCCTAAACCCTACCCTAACCCTAACACGTACCCTAATCCTAACCAATACCCTATACCGAGCCCTAACCCTAACACTAACCCTAACCCTAACCCTAACCCATACCCTACGCCGTACCAGAAGCCCTCCCCGAACTCGTACCCTAAGCCGTACCCTAAGCCTAACCCTAACCCTAGGCTACCCTTGGATGCTTCTGCCTCCAATAGATTTCCTAAGCACTAGTGTTTTAAGGAACAGCTTAAAAAGAGAATCCTAATGTGATTTCTTTATAATGGGTGTGTTCCTTATCTTATCCTAGTGTCTAAACTCTTCTCCATGGCTGGACCTCCAAATAATATTCCTTTATGTGCTAAGGGGTATCTAGAGAGTGGGATAGGTTTAATAACTACCCTAACACTAATGCGTACCCTAACCCTAACCCCTACCCTAACCCTAACACGTACCCTAATCCTAACCAATACCCTAAACCGAGCCCTAACCCTAACACTAACCCTAACCCTAACCCTAACCCATACCCCACGCCATACCAGAAGCCCTCCCCGAACCCGTACCCTAAGCCGTACCCTAAGCCTAACCCTAAGCCTAACCCTAACCCTAGGCTACCCTTGACTGCTTCTGCCTCCAATAGATTTCCTAAGCACTAGTGTTTTAAGGAACAGCTTAAAAAGAGAATCCTAATGTGATTTCTTTATAATGGGTGTGTTCCTTATCTTATCCTAGTGTCTAAACTCTTCTCCATGGCTGGACCTCCAAATAATATTCCTTTACGTGCTAAGGGGTATCTAGAGATTGGGATAGGTTTAATAACTACCCTAACACTAACGCGTACCCTAACCCTAACCCCTACCCTAACCCTAACACGTAACCTAATCCTAACCAATACCCTAAGCCGAGCCTAACCCTAACACTAACCCTAACCCTAACCCTAACCCATACCCTAAGCCGTACCCGAAGCCCTCCCCAAACCCGTACCCTAAGCCGTACCCTAAGCCGTACCCTAAGCCTAACCCTAACCCTAGGCTACCCTTGACTGCTTCTGCCTCCAATAGATTTCCTAAGCACTAGTGTTTTAAGGAACAGCTTAAAAAGAGAATCCTAATGTGATTTCTTTATAATGGGTGTGTTCCTTATCTTATCCTAGTGTCTAAACTCTTCTCCATGGCTGGACCCCCAAATAATATTCCTTTACGTGCTAAGGGGTATCTAGAGAGTGGGATAGGTTTAATAACTACCCTAACCCTAACGCGTACCCTAACCCTATCCCCTACCCTAACCCTAACACGTACCCTAATCCTAACCCGTACCCTAAACCGAGCCCTAACCCTAACACTAACCCTAACCCTAACCCTAACCCATACCCTACGCCGTAACAGAAGCCCTCCCCGAACCCGTACCCTAAGCCGTACCCTAAGCCTAACCCTAACCCTAGGCTACCCTTGGATGCTTCTGTCTCCAATAGATTTCCTAAGCACTAGTGTTTTAAGGAACAGCTTAAAAAGAGAATCCTAATGTGATTTCTTTATAATGGGTGTGTTCCTTATCTTATCCTAGTGTCTAAACTCTTCTCCATGGCTGGACCTCCAAATAATATTCCTTTATGTGCTAAGGGGTATCTAGAGAGTGGGATAGGTTTAATAACTACCCTAACACTAATGCGTACCCTAACCCTTACCCCTACCCTATCGCTAACACGTACCCTAATCCTAACCAATACCCTAAACCGAGCCCTAACCCTAACACTAACCCTAACCATAACACTAACCCATACCCTACGCCGTACCAGAAGCCCTCCCCGAACCCGTACCCTAAGCCGTACCCTAAGCCTAACCCTAAGCCTAACCCTAAACGTAGGCTACCCTTGAATGCTTCTGCCTCCAATAGATTTCCTAAGCAGTAGTGTTTTAAGGAACAGCTTAAAAAGAGAATCCTAATGTGATTTCTTTATAATGGGTGTGTTCCTTATCTTATCCTAGTGTCTAAATTCTTCTCCATGGCTGGACCTCCAAATAATATTCCTTTACGTGCTAAGGGGTATCTAGAGAGTGGGATAGCTTTAATAACTACCCTAACCCTAACGCGTACCCTAACCCTATCCCCTACCCTAACCCTAACACGTACCCTAATCCTAACCCGTACCCTAAACCGAGCCCTAACCCTAACACTAACCCTAACCCTAACCCTAACCCATACCCTACGCCATACCCGAAGCCCTCCCCGAACCCGTACCCTAAGCCGTACCCTAAGCCGTACCCTAAGCCTAACCCTAACCCTAGGCTACCCTTGACTGCTTCTGCCTCCAATAGATTTCCTAAGCACTAGTGTTTTAAGGAACAGCTTAAAAAGAGAATCCTAATGTGATTTCTTTACAATGGGTGTGTTCCTTATCTTATCCTAGTGTCTAAACTCTTCTCCATGGCTGGACCTCCAAATAATATTCCTTTACGTGCTAAGGGGTATCTAGAGACTGGGATAGGTTTAATAACTACCCTAACACTAACGCGTACCCTAACCCTAACCCCTACCCTAACCCTAACACGTACCCTAATCCTAACCAATACCCTAAACCGAGCCCTAACCCTAACACTAACCCTAACCGTAACCCTAACCCATACCCTACGCCGTACCCGAAGCCCTCCCCGAACCGGTACCCTAAGCCGTACCCTAAGCCTAACCCTAAGCCTAAACCTAACCCTAGGCTACCCTTGACTGCTTCTGCCTCCAATAGGTTTTCTAAGCACTAGTGTTTTAAGGAACAGCTTAAAAAAGAATCCTAATGTGATTTCTTTATAATGGGTGTGTTCCTTATCTTATCCTAGTGTCTAAACTCTTCTCCATGGCTGAACCTCCAAATAATATTCCTTTACGTGCTAAGGGGTATCTAGAGAGTGGGTTAGGTTTAATAACTACCCTAACACTAACGCGTACCCTAACCCTAAACCCTACCCTAACCCTAACACGTACCCTAATCCTAACCAATACCCTATACCGAGCCCTAACCCTAACACTAACCCTAACCCTAACCCTAACCCATACCCTACGCCGTACCAGAAGCCCTCCCCGAACTCGTACCCTAAGCCGTACCCTAAGCCTAACCCTAACCCTAGGCTACCCTTGGATGCTTCTGCCTCCAATAGATTTCCTAAGCACTAGTGTTTTAAGGAACAGCTTAAAAAGAGAATCCTAATGTGATTTCTTTATAATGGGTGTGTTCCTTATCTTATCCTAGTGTCTAAACTCTTCTCCATGGCTGGACCTCCAAATAATATTCCTTTATGTGCTAAGGGGTATCTAGAGAGTGGGATAGGTTTAATAACTACCCTAACACTAATGCGTACCCTAACCCTAACCCCTACCCTAACCCTAACACGTACCCTAATCCTAACCAATACCCTAAACCGAGCCCTAACCCTAACACTAACCCTAACCCTAACCCTAACCCATACCCCACGCCATACCAGAAGCCCTCCCCGAACCCGTACCCTAAGCCGTACCCTAAGCCTAACCCTAAGCCTAACCCTAACCCTAGGCTACCCTTGACTGCTTCTGCCTCCAATAGATTTCCTAAGCACTAGTGTTTTAAGGAACAGCTTAAAAAGAGAATCCTAATGTGATTTCTTTATAATGGGTGTGTTCCTTATCTTATCCTAGTGTCTAAACTCTTCTCCATGGCTGGACCTCCAAATAATATTCCTTTACGTGCTAAGGGGTATCTAGAGATTGGGATAGGTTTAATAACTACCCTAACACTAACGCGTACCCTAACCCTAACCCCTACCCTAACCCTAACACGTAACCTAATCCTAACCAATACCCTAAGCCGAGCCTAACCCTAACACTAACCCTAACCCTAACCCTAACCCATACCCTAAGCCGTACCCGAAGCCCTCCCCAAACCCGTACCCTAAGCCGTACCCTAAGCCGTACCCTAAGCCTAACCCTAACCCTAGGCTACCCTTGACTGCTTCTGCCTCCAATAGATTTCCTAAGCACTAGTGTTTTAAGGAACAGCTTAAAAAGAGAATCCTAATGTGATTTCTTTATAATGGGTGTGTTCCTTATCTTATCCTAGTGTCTAAACTCTTCTCCATGGCTGGACCCCCAAATAATATTCCTTTACGTGCTAAGGGGTATCTAGAGAGTGGGATAGGTTTAATAACTACCCTAACCCTAACGCGTACCCTAACCCTATCCCCTACCCTAACCCTAACACGTACCCTAATCCTAACCCGTACCCTAAACCGAGCCCTAACCCTAACACTAACCCTAACCCTAACCCTAACCCATACCCTACGCCGTAACAGAAGCCCTCCCCGAACCCGTACCCTAAGCCGTACCCTAAGCCTAACCCTAACCCTAGGCTACCCTTGGATGCTTCTGTCTCCAATAGATTTCCTAAGCACTAGTGTTTTAAGGAACAGCTTAAAAAGAGAATCCTAATGTGATTTCTTTATAATGGGTGTGTTCCTTATCTTATCCTAGTGTCTAAACTCTTCTCCATGGCTGGACCTCCAAATAATATTCCTTTATGTGCTAAGGGGTATCTAGAGAGTGGGATAGGTTTAATAACTACCCTAACACTAATGCGTACCCTAACCCTTACCCCTACCCTATCGCTAACACGTACCCTAATCCTAACCAATACCCTAAACCGAGCCCTAACCCTAACACTAACCCTAACCATAACACTAACCCATACCCTACGCCGTACCAGAAGCCCTCCCCGAACCCGTACCCTAAGCCGTACCCTAAGCCTAACCCTAAGCCTAACCCTAAACGTAGGCTACCCTTGAATGCTTCTGCCTCCAATAGATTTCCTAAGCAGTAGTGTTTTAAGGAACAGCTTAAAAAGAGAATCCTAATGTGATTTCTTTATAATGGGTGTGTTCCTTATCTTATCCTAGTGTCTAAATTCTTCTCCATGGCTGGACCTCCAAATAATATTCCTTTACGTGCTAAGGGGTATCTAGAGAGTGGGATAGCTTTAATAACTACCCTAACACTAACGCGTACCCTAACCCTAACCCCTACCCTAACCCTAACACGTACCCTAATCCTAACCAATACCCTAAACCGAGCCCTAACCCTAACACTAACCCTAACCCTAACCCTAACCCATACCCTACGCCGTACCCGAAGCCATCCCCGAACCCGTACCCTAAGCCGTACCCTAAGCCGTACACTAAGCCTAACCCTAACCCTAGGCTACCCTTGACTGCTTCTGCCTCCAATAGATTTCCTAAGCACTAGTGTTTTAAGGAACAGCTTAAAAAGAGAATCTTATTGTGATTTCTTTATAATGGGTGTGTTCCTTATCTTATCCTAGTGTCTAAACTCTTCTCCATGGCTGGACCTCCAAATAATATTCCTTTATGTGCTAAGGGGTATCTAGAGAGTGGGATAGGTTTAATAACTACCCTAACACTAATGCGTACCCTAACCCTAACCCCTACCCTATCGCTAACACGTACCCTAATCCTAACCAATACCCTAAACCGAGCCCTAACCCTAACACTAACCCTAACCCTAACCCTAACACATACCCTACGCCATACCAGAAGCCCTCCCCGAACCCGTACCCTAAGCCGTACCCTAAGCCTAACCCTAAATGTAGGCTACCCTTGAATGCTTCTGCCTCCAATAGATTTCCTAAGCAGTAGTGTTTTAAGGAACAGCTTAAAAAGAGAATCCTAATGTGATTTCTTTATAATGGGTGTGTTCCTTATCTTATCCTAGTGTCTAAATTCTTCTCCATGGCTGGACCTCCAAATAATATTCCTTTACGTGCTAAGGGGTATCTAGAGAGTGGGATAGCTTTAATAACTACCCTAACACTAACGCGTACCCTAACCCTAACCCCTACCCTAACCCTAACACGTACCCTAATCCTAAACAATACCCTAAACCGAGCCCTAACCCTAACAATAACCCTAACCCTAACCCTAACCCATACCCTACGCCGTACACGAAGCCATCCCCGAACCCGTACCCTAAGCCGTACCCTAAGCCGTACCCTAAGCCTAACCCTAACCCTAGGCTACCCTTGACTGCTTCTGCCTCCAATAGATTTTCTAAGCACTAGTGTTTTAAGGAACAGCTTAAAAAGAGAATCCTAATGTGATTTCTTTATAATGGGTGTGTTCCTTATCTTATCCTAGTGTCTAAACTCTTCTCCATGGCTGGACCTCCAAATAATATTCCTTTACGTGCTAAGGGGTATCTAGAGAGTGGGTTAGGTTTAATAACTACCCTAACACTAACGCGTACCCTAACCCTAACCCCTACCCTATCGCTAACACGTACCCTAATCCTAACCAATACCCTAAACCGAGCCCTAACCCTAACACTAACCCTAACCCTAACCCTAACCCATACCCCACGCCATACCAGAAGCCCTCCCCGAACCCTAACCCTAGGCTACCCTTGACTGCTTCTGCCTCCAATAGATTTCCTAAGCACTAGTGTTTTAAGGAACAGCTTAAAAAGAGAATCCTAATGTGATTTCTTTATAATGGGTGTGTTCCTTATCTTATCCTAGTGTCTAAACTCTTCTCCATGGCTGGACCTCCAAATAATATTCCTTTACGTGCTAAGGGGTATCTAGAGATTGGGATAGGTTTAATAACTACCCTAACACTAACGCGTACCCTAACCCTAACCCCTACCCTAACCCTAACACGTACCCTAATCCTAACCAATACCCTAAGCCGAGCCCTAACCCTAACACTAACCCTAACCCTAACCCTAAACCATACCCTAAGCCGTACCCGAAGCCCTCCCCAAACCCGTACCCTAAGCCGTACCCTAAGCCGTACCCTAAGCCTAACCCTAACCCTAGGCTACCCTTGACTGCTTCT
Organism: Balaenoptera physalus; assembly: GCF_965194825.1. NCBI lineage: Eukaryota > Metazoa > Chordata > Mammalia > Artiodactyla > Balaenopteridae > Balaenoptera > Balaenoptera physalus. Next base: position 106,942 of record NW_028125627.1, read on the forward strand.
GCCTCCAATAGATTTCCTAAGCACTAGTGTTTTAAGGAACAGCTTAAAAAGAGAATCCTAATGTGATTTCTTTATAATGGGTGTGTTCCTTATCTTATTCTAGTGTCTAAACTCTTCTCCATGGCTGGACCCCCAAATAATATTCCTTTACGTGCTAAGGGGTATCTAGAGAGTGGGATAGGTTTAATAACTACCCTAACCCTAACGCGTACCCTAACCCTATCCCCTACCCTAACCCTAACACGTACCCTAATCCTAACCCGTACCCTAAACCGAGCCCTAACCCTAACACTAACCCTAACCCTAACCCTAACCCATACCCTACGCCATACCCGAAGCCCTCCCCGAACCCGTACCCTAAGCCGTACCCTAAGGCGTACCCTAAGCCTAACCCTAACCCTAGCCTACCCTTGACTGCTTCTGCCTCCAATAGATTTCCTAAGCACTAGTGTTTTAAGGAACAGCTTAAAAAGAGAATCCTAATGTGATTTCTTTACAATGGGTGTGTTCCTTATCTTATCCTAGTGTCTAAACTCTTCTCCATGGCTGGACCTCCAAATAATATTCCTTTACGTGCTAAGGGGTATCTAGAGACTGGGATAGGTTTAATAACTACCCTAACACTAACGCGTACCCTAACCCTAACCCCTACCCTAACCCTAACACGTACCCTAATCCTAACCCGTACCCTAAACCGAGCCCTAACCCTAACACTAACCCTAACCGTAACCCTAACCCATACCCTACGCCCTACCCGAAGCCCTCCCCGAACCGGTACCCTAAGCCGTACCCTAAGCCGTACCCTAAGCCTAAACCTAACCCTAGGCTACCCTTGACTGCTTCTGCCTCCAATAGATTTTCTAAGCACTAGTGTTTTAAGGAACAGCTTAAAAAGAGAATCCTAATGTGATTTCTTTATAATGGGTGTGTTCCTTATCTTATCCTAGTGTCTAAACTCTTCTCCATGGCTGAACCTCCAAATAATATTCCTTTACGTGCTAAGGGGTATCTAGAGAGTGGGTTAGGTTTAATAACTACCCTAACACTAACGCGTACCCTAACCCTAAACCCTACCCTAACCCTAACACGTACCCTAATCCTAACCAATACCCTATACCGAGCCCTAACCCTAACACTAACCCTAACCCTAACCCTAACCCATACCCTACGCCGTACCAGAAGCCCTCCCCGAACCCGTACCCTAAGCCGTACCCTAAGCCTAACCCTAAGCCTAACCCTAACCCTAGGCTACCCTTGGATGCTTCTGCCTCCAATAGATTTCCTAAGCACTAGTGTTTTAAGGAACAGCTTAAAAAGAGAATCCTAATGTGATTTCTTATAATGGGTGTGTTCCTTATCTTATCCTAGTGTCTAAACTCTTCTCCATGGCTGGACCTCCAAATAATATTCCTTTATGTGCTAAGGGGTATCTAGAGAGTGGGATAGGTTTAATAACTACCCTAACACTAATGCGTACCCTAACCCTAACCCCTACCCTATCGCTAACACGTACCCTAATCCTAACCAATACCCTAAACCGAGCCCTAACCCTAACACTAACCTTAACCCTAACCCTAACCCATACCCTACGCCGTACCAGAAGCCCTCCCCGAACCCGGACCCTAAGCCGTACCCTAAGCCTAACCCTAAGCCTAACCCTAACCCTAGGCTACCCTTGACTGCTTCTGCCTCCAATAGATTTCCTAAGCACTAGTGTTTTAAGGAACAGCTTAAAAAGAGAATCCTAATGTGATTTCTTTATAATGGGTGTGTTCCTTATCTTATCCTAGTGTCTAAACTCTTCTCCATGGCTGGACCTCCAAATAATATTCCTTTACGTGCTAAGGGGTATCTAGAGAGTGGGTTAGGTTTAATAACTACCCTAACACTAACGCGTACCCTAACCCTAACCCCTACCCTATCGCTAACACGTACCCTAATCCTAACCAATACCCTAAACCGAGCCCTAACCCTAACACTAACCCTAACCCTAACCCTAACACATACCCTACGCCATAACAGAAGCCCTCCCCGAACCCGTACCCTAAGCCATACCCTAAGCCTAACCCTAAGCCTAACCCTAACCCTAGGCTACCCTTGACTGCTTCTGCCTCCAATAGATTTCCTAAGCACTAGTGTTTTAAGGAACAGCTTAAAAAGAGAATCCTAATGTGATTTCTTTATAATGGGTGTGTTCCTTATCTTATCCTAGTGTCTAAACTCTTCTCCATGGCTGGACCTCCAAATAATATTCCTTTACGTGCTAAGGGGTATCTAGAGATTGGGATAGGTTTAATAACTACCCTAACACTAACGCGTACCCTAACCCTAACCCCTACCCTAACCCTAACACGTACACTAATCCTAACCAATACCCTAAGCCGAGCCCTAACCCTAACACTAACCCTAACCCTAACCCTAACCCATACCCTACGCCGTACCCGAAGCCCTCCCCAAACCCGTACCCTAAGCCGTACCCTAAGCCGTACCCTAAGCCTAACCCTAACCCTAGGCTACCCTTGACTGCTTCTGCCTCCAATAGATTTCCTAAGCACTAGTGTTTTAAGGAACAGCTTAAAAAGAGAATCCTAATGTGATTTCTTTATAATGGGTGTGTTCCTTATCTTATCCTAGTGTCTAAACTCTTCTCCATGGCTGGACCCCCAAATAATATTCCTTTACGTGCTAAGGGGTATCTAGAGTGTGGGATAGCTTTAATAACTACCCTAACCCTAACGCGTACCCTAACCCTATCCCCTACCCTAACCCTAACACGTACCCTAATCCTAACCCGTACCCTAAACCGAGCCCTAACCCTAACACTAACCCTAACCCTAACCCTAACCCATACCCTACGCCATACCCGAAGCCCTCCCCGAACCCGTACCCTAAGCCGTACCCTAAGCCGTACCCTAAGCCTAACCCTAACCCTAGGCTACCCTTGACTGCTTCTGCCTCCAATAGATTTCCTAAGCACTAGTGTTTTAAGGAACAGCTTAAAAAGAGAATCCTAATGTGATTTCTTTACAATGGGTGTGTTCCTTATCTTATCCTAGTGTCTAAACTCTTCTCCATGGCTGGACCTCCAAATAATATTCCTTTACGTGCTAAGGGGTATCTAGAGACTGGGATAGGTTTAATAACTACCCTAACACTAACGCGTACCCTAACCCTAACCCCTACCCTAACCCTAACACGTACCCTAATCCTAACCAATACCCTAAACCGAGCCCTAACCCTAACACTAACCCTAACCGTAACCCTAACCCATACCCTACGCCGTACCCGAAGCCCTCCCCGAACCGGTACCCTAAGCCGTACCCTAAGCCTAACCCTAAGCCTAAACCTAACCCTAGGCTACCCTTGACTGCTTCTGCCTCCAATAGGTTTTCTAAGCACTAGTGTTTTAAGGAACAGCTTAAAAAAGAATCCTAATGTGATTTCTTTATAATGGGTGTGTTCCTTATCTTATCCTAGTGTCTAAACTCTTCTCCATGGCTGAACCTCCAAATAATATTCCTTTACGTGCTAAGGGGTATCTAGAGAGTGGGTTAGGTTTAATAACTACCCTAACACTAACGCGTACCCTAACCCTAAACCCTACCCTAACCCTAACACGTACCCTAATCCTAACCAATACCCTATACCGAGCCCTAACCCTAACACTAACCCTAACCCTAACCCTAACCCATACCCTACGCCGTACCAGAAGCCCTCCCCGAACTCGTACCCTAAGCCGTACCCTAAGCCTAACCCTAACCCTAGGCTACCCTTGGATGCTTCTGCCTCCAATAGATTTCCTAAGCACTAGTGTTTTAAGGAACAGCTTAAAAAGAGAATCCTAATGTGATTTCTTTATAATGGGTGTGTTCCTTATCTTATCCTAGTGTCTAAACTCTTCTCCATGGCTGGACCTCCAAATAATATTCCTTTATGTGCTAAGGGGTATCTAGAGAGTGGGATAGGTTTAATAACTACCCTAACACTAATGCGTACCCTAACCCTAACCCCTACCCTATCGCTAACACGTACCCTAATCCTAACCAATACCCTAAACCGAGCCCTAACCCTAACACTAACCCTAACACTAACCCTAACACATACCCTACGCCGTACCAGAAGCCCTCCCCGAACCCGTACCCTAAGCCGTACCCTAAGCCTAACCCTAAGCCTAACCCTAAACGTAGGCTACCCTTGAATGCTTCTGCCTCCAATAGATTTCCTAAGCAGTAGTGTTTTAAGGAACAGCTTAAAAAGAGAATCCTAATGTGATTTCTTTATAATGGGTGTGTTCCTTATCTTATCCTAGTGTCTAAATTCTTCTCCATGGCTGGACCTCCAAATAATATTCCTTTACGTGCTAAGGGGTATCTAGAGAGTGGGATAGCTTTAATAACTACCCTAACACTAACGCGTACCCTAACCCTAACCCCTACCCTAACCCTAACACGTACCCTAATCCTAACCAATACCCTAAACCGAGCCCTAACCCTAACACTAACCCTAACCCTAACCCTAACCCATACCCTACGCCGTACCCGAAGCCATCCCCGAACCCGTACCCTAAGCCGTACCCTAAGCCGTACCCTAAGCCTAACCCTAACCCTAGGCTACCCTTGACTGCTTCTGCCTCCAATAGATTTCCTAAGCACTAGTGTTTTAAGGAACAGCTTAAAAAGAGAATCTTATTGTGATTTCTTTATAATGGGTGTGTTCCTTATCTTATCCTAGTGTCTAAACTCTTCTCCATGGCTGGACCTCCAAATAATATTCCTTTATGTGCTAAGGGGTATCTAGAGAGTGGGATAGGTTTAATAACTACCCTAACACTAATGCGTACCCTAACCCTAACCCCTACCCTATCGCTAACACGTACCCTAATCCTAACCAATACCCTAAACCGAGCCCTAACCCTAACACTAACCCTAACCCTAACCCTAACACATACCCTACGCCGTACCAGAAGCCCTCCCCGAACCCGTACCCTAAGCCGTACCCTAAGCCTAACCCTAAACGTAGGCTACCCTTGAATGCTTCTGCCTCCAATAGATTTCCTAAGCAGTAGTGTTTTAAGGAACAGCTTAAAAAGAGAATCCTAATGTGATTTCTTTATAATGGGTGTGTTCCTTATCTTATCCTAGTGTCTAAATTCTTCTCCATGGCTGGACCTCCAAATAATATTCCTTTACGTGCTAAGGGGTATCTAGAGACTGGGATAGGTTTAATAACTACACTAACTTTAACGCGTACCCTAACCCTAACCCCTACCCGAACCCTAACACGTACCCTAATCCTAACCAATACCCTATACCGAGCCCTAACCCTAACACTAACCCTAACCCTAACCCTAACCCATACCCTACGCCGTACCAGAAGCCCTCCCCGAACCCGTACCCTAAGCCGTACCCTAAGCCTAACCCTAACCCTAGGCTACCCTTGGATGCTTCTGCCTCCAATAGATTTCCTAAGCACTAGTGTTTTAAGGAACAGCTTAAAAAGAGAATCCTAATGTGATTTCTTTATAATGGGTGTGTTCCTTATCTTATCCTAGTGTCTAAACTCTTCTCCATGGCTGGACCTCCAAATAATATTCCTTTATGTGCTAAGGGGTATCTAGAGAGTGGGATAGGTTTAATAACTACCCTAACACTAATGCGTACCCTAACCCTTACCCCTACCCTATCGCTAACACGTACCCTAATCCTAACCAATACCCTAAACCGAGCCCTAACCCTAACACTAACCCTAACCATAACACTAACCCATACCCTACACCGTACCAGAAGCCCTCCCCGAACCCGTACCCTAAGCCGTACCCTAAGCCTAACCCTAAGCCTAACCCTAAACGTAGGCTACCCTTGAATGCTTCTGCCTCCAATAGATTTCCTAAGCAGTAGTGTTTTAAGGAACAGCTTAAAAAGAGATTCCTAATGTGATTTCTTTATAATGGGTGTGTTCCTTATCTTATCCTAGTGTCTAAATTCTTCTCCATGGCTGGACCTCCAAATAATATTCCTTTACGTGCTAAGGGGTATCTAGAGAGTGGGATAGCTTTAATAACTACCCTAACACTAACGCGTACCCTAACCCTAACCCCTACCCTAACCCTAACACGTACCCTAATCCTAACCAATACCCTAAACCGAGCCCTAACCCTAACACTAACCCTAACCCTAACCCTAACCCATACCCTACGCCGTACCCGAAGCCATCCCCGAACCCGTACCCTAAGCCGTACCCTAAGCCGTACACTAAGCTTAAACCTAACCCTAGGCTACCCTTGACTGCTTCTGCCTCCAATAGATTTCCTAAGCACTAGTGTTTTAAGGAACAGCTTAAAAAGAGAATCTTATTGTGATTTCTTTATAATGGGTGTGTTCCTTATCTTATCCTAGTGTCTAAACTCTTCTCCATGGCTGGACCTCCAAATAATATTCCTTTATGTGCTAAGGGGTATCTAGAGAGTGGGATAGGTTTAATAACTACCCTAACACTAATGCGTACCCTAACCCTAACCCCTACCCTATCGCTAACACGTACCCTAATCCTAACCAATATCCTAAACCGAGCCCTAACCCTAACACTAACCCTAACCCTAACCCTAACACATACCCTACGCCGTACCAGAAGCCCTCCCCGAACCGGTACCCTAAGCCGTACCCTAAGCCTAACCCTAAGCCTAAACCTAACCCTAGGCTACCCTTGACTGCTTCTGCCTCCAATAGATTTTCTAAGCACTAGTGTTTTAAGGAACAGCTTAAAAAGAGAATCCTAATGTGATTTCTTTATAATGGGTGTGTTCCTTATCTTATCCTAATGTCTAAACTCTTCTCCATGGCTGGACCTCCAAATAATATTCCTTTACGTGCTAAGGGGTATCTAGAGAGTGGGTTAGGTTTAATAACTACCCTAACACTAACGCGTACCCTAACCCTAAACCCTACCCTAACCCTAACACGTACCCTAATCCTAACCAATACCCTATACCGAGCCCTAACCCTAACACTAACCCTAACCCTAACCCTAACCCATACCCTACGCCATACCCGAAGCCCTCCCCGAACCCGTACCCTAAGCCGTACCCTAAGGCGTACCCTAAGCCTAACCCTAACCCTAGCCTACCCTTGACTGCTTCTGCCTCCAATAGATTTCCTAAGCACTAGTGTTTTAAGGAACAGCTTAAAAAGAGAATCCTAATGTGATTTCTTTACAATGGGTGTGTTCCTTATCTTATCCTAGTGTCTAAACTCTTCTCCATGGCTGGACCTCCAAATAATATTCCTTTACGTGCTAAGGGGTATCTAGAGACTGGGATAGGTTTAATAACTACCCTAACACTAACGCGTACCCTAACCCTAACCCCTACCCTAACCCTAACACGTACCCTAATCCTAACCCGTACCCTAAACCGAGCCCTAACCCTAACACTAACCCTAACCGTAACCCTAACCCATACCCTACGCCCTACCCGAAGCCCTCCCCGAACCGGTACCCTAAGCCGTACCCTAAGCCGTACCCTAAGCCTAAACCTAACCCTAGGCTACCCTTGACTGCTTCTGCCTCCAATAGATTTTCTAAGCACTAGTGTTTTAAGGAACAGCTTAAAAAGAGAATCCTAATGTGATTTCTTTATAATGGGTGTGTTCCTTATCTTATCCTAGTGTCTAAACTCTTCTCCATGGCTGAACCTCCAAATAATATTCCTTTACGTGCTAAGGGGTATCTAGAGAGTGGGTTAGGTTTAATAACTACCCTAACACTAACGCGTACCCTAACCCTAAACCCTACCCTAACCCTAACACGTACCCTAATCCTAACCAATACCCTATACCGAGCCCTAACCCTAACACTAACCCTAACCCTAACCCTAACCCATACCCTACGCCGTACCAGAAGCCCTCCCCGAACCCGTACCCTAAGCCGTACCCTAAGCCTAACCCTAAGCCTAACCCTAACCCTAGGCTACCCTTGGATGCTTCTGCCTCCAATAGATTTCCTAAGCACTAGTGTTTTAAGGAACAGCTTAAAAAGAGAATCCTAATGTGATTTCTTATAATGGGTGTGTTCCTTATCTTATCCTAGTGTCTAAACTCTTCTCCATGGCTGGACCTCCAAATAATATTCCTTTATGTGCTAAGGGGTATCTAGAGAGTGGGATAGGTTTAATAACTACCCTAACACTAATGCGTACCCTAACCCTAACCCCTACCCTATCGCTAACACGTACCCTAATCCTAACCAATACCCTAAACCGAGCCCTAACCCTAACACTAACCTTAACCCTAACCCTAACCCATACCCTACGCCGTACCAGAAGCCCTCCCCGAACCCGGACCCTAAGCCTTACCCTAAGCCTAACCCTAAGCCTAACCCTAACCCTAGGCTACCCTTGACTGCTTCTGCCTCCAATAGATTTCCTAAGCACTAGTGTTTTAAGGAACAGCTTAAAAAGAGAATCCTAATGTGATTTCTTTATAATGGGTGTGTTCCTTATCTTATCCTAGTGTCTAAACTCTTCTCCATGGCTGGACCTCCAAATAATATTCCTTTACGTGCTAAGGGGTATCTAGAGAGTGGGTTAGGTTTAATAACTACCCTAACACTAACGCGTACCCTAACCCTAACCCCTACCCTATCGCTAACACGTACCCTAATCCTAACCAATACCCTAAACCGAGCCCTAACCCTAACACTAACCCTAACCCTAACCCTAACACATACCCTACGCCATAACAGAAGCCCTCCCCGAACCCGTACCCTAAGCCATACCCTAAGCCTAACCCTAAGCCTAACCCTAACCCTAGGCTACCCTTGACTGCTTCTGCCTCCAATAGATTTCCTAAGCACTAGTGTTTTAAGGAACAGCTTAAAAAGAGAATCCTAATGTGATTTCTTTATAATGGGTGTGTTCCTTATCTTATCCTAGTGTCTAAACTCTTCTCCATGGCTGGACCTCCAAATAATATTCCTTTACGTGCTAAGGGGTATCTAGAGATTGGGATAGGTTTAATAACTACCCTAACACTAACGCGTACCCTAACCCTAACCCCTACCCTAACCCTAACACGTACCCTAATCCTAACCAATACCCTAAGCCGAGCCCTAACCCTAACACTAACCCTAACCGTAACCCTAACCCATACCCTACGCCGTACCCGAAGCCCTCCCCAAACCCGTACCCTAAGCCGTACCCTAAGCCGTACCCTAAGCCTAACCCTAACCCTAGGCTACCCTTGACTGCTTCTGCCTCCAATAGATTTCCTAAGCACTAGTGTTTTAAGGAACAGCTTAAAAAGAGAATCCTAATGTGATTTCTTTATAATGGGTGTGTTCCTTATCTTATCCTAGTGTCTAAACTCTTCTCCATGGCTGGACCCCCAAATAATATTCCTTTACGTGCTAAGGGGTATCTAGAGTGTGGGATAGCTTTAATAACTACCCTAACCCTAACGCGTACCCTAACCCTATCCCCTACCCTAACCCTAACACGTACCCTAATCCTAACCCGTACCCTAAACCGAGCCCTAACCCTAACACTAACCCTAACCCTAACCCTAACCCATACCCTACGCCATACCCGAAGCCCTCCCCGAACCCGTACCCTAAGCCGTACCCTAAGCCGTACCCTAAGCCTAACCCTAACCCTAGGCTACCCTTGACTGCTTCTGCCTCCAATAGATTTCCTAAGCACTAGTGTTTTAAGGAACAGCTTAAAAAGAGAATCCTAATGTGATTTCTTTACAATGGGTGTGTTCCTTATCTTATCCTAGTGTCTAAACTCTTCTCCATGGCTGGACCTCCAAATAATATTCCTTTACGTGCTAAGGGGTATCTAGAGACTGGGATAGGTTTAATAACTACCCTAACACTAACGCGTACCCTAACCCTAACCCCTACCCTAACCCTAACACGTACCCTAATCCTAACCAATACCCTAAACCGAGCCCTAACCCTAACACTAACCCTAACCGTAACCCTAACCCATACCCTACGCCGTACCCGAAGCCCTCCCCGAACCGGTACCCTAAGCCGTACCCTAAGCCTAACCCTAAGCCTAAACCTAACCCTAGGCTACCCTTGACTGCTTCTGCCTCCAATAGGTTTTCTAAGCACTAGTGTTTTAAGGAACAGCTTAAAAAAGAATCCTAATGTGATTTCTTTATAATGGGTGTGTTCCTTATCTTATCCTAGTGTCTAAACTCTTCTCCATGGCTGAACCTCCAAATAATATTCCTTTACGTGCTAAGGGGTATCTAGAGAGTGGGTTAGGTTTAATAACTACCCTAACACTAACGCGTACCCTAACCCTAAACCCTACCCTAACCCTAACACGTACCCTAATCCTAACCAATACCCTATACCGAGCCCTAACCCTAACACTAACCCTAACCCTAACCCTAACCCATACCCTACGCCGTACCAGAAGCCCTCCCCGAACTCGTACCCTAAGCCGTACCCTAAGCCTAACCCTAACCCTAGGCTACCCTTGGATGCTTCTGCCTCCAATAGATTTCCTAAGCACTAGTGTTTTAAGGAACAGCTTAAAAAGAGAATCCTAATGTGATTTCTTTATAATGGGTGTGTTCCTTATCTTATCCTAGTGTCTAAACTCTTCTCCATGGCTGGACCTCCAAATAATATTCCTTTATGTGCTAAGGGGTATCTAGAGAGTGGGATAGGTTTAATAACTACCCTAACACTAATGCGTACCCTAACCCTAACCCCTACCCTATCGCTAACACGTACCCTAATCCTAACCAATACCCTAAACCGAGCCCTAACCCTAACACTAACCCTAACACTAACCCTAACACATACCCTACGCCGTACCAGAAGCCCTCCCCGAACCCGTACCCTAAGCCGTACCCTAAGCCTAACCCTAAGCCTAACCCTAAACGTAGGCTACCCTTGAATGCTTCTGCCTCCAATAGATTTCCTAAGCAGTAGTGTTTTAAGGAACAGCTTAAAAAGAGAATCCTAATGTGATTTCTTTATAATGGGTGTGTTCCTTATCTTATCCTAGTGTCTAAATTCTTCTCCATGGCTGGACCTCCAAATAATATTCCTTTACGTGCTAAGGGGTATCTAGAGAGTGGGATAGCTTTAATAACTACCCTAACACTAACGCGTACCCTAACCCTAACCCCTACCCTAACCCTAACACGTACCCTAATCCTAACCAATACCATAAACCGAGCCCTAACCCTAACACTAACCCTAACCCTAACCCTAACCCATACCCTACGCCGTACCCGAAGCCATCCCCGAACCCGTACCCTAAGCCGTACCCTAAGCCGTACCCTAAGCCTAACCCTAACCCTAGGCTACCCTTGACTGCTTCTGCCTCCAATAGATTTCCTAAGCACTAGTGTTTTAAGGAACAGCTTAAAAAGAGAATCTTATTGTGATTTCTTTATAATGGGTGTGTTCCTTATCTTATCCTAGTGTCTAAACTCTTCTCCATGGCTGGACCTCCAAATAATATTCCTTTATGTGCTAAGGGGTATCTAGAGAGTGGGATAGGTTTAATAACTACCCTAACACTAATGCGTACCCTAACCCTAACCCCTACCCTATCGCTAACACGTACCCTAATCCTAACCAATACCCTAAACCGAGCCCTAACCCTAACACTAACCCTAACCCTAACCCTAACACATACCCTACGCCGTACCAGAAGCCCTCCCCGAACCCGTACCCTAAGCCGTACCCTAAGCCTAACCCTAAACGTAGGCTACCCTTGAATGCTTCTGCCTCCAATAGATTTCCTAAGCAGTAGTGTTTTAAGGAACAGCTTAAAAAGAGAATCCTAATGTGATTTCTTTATAATGGGTGTGTTCCTTATCTTATCCTAGTGTCTAAATTCTTCTCCATGGCTGGACCTCCAAATAATATTCCTTTACGTGCTAAGGGGTATCTAGAGACGGGGATAGGTTTAATAACTACACTAACTTTAACGCGTACCCTAACCCTAACCCCTACCCGAACCCTAACACGTACCCTAATCCTAACCAATACCCTATACCGAGCCCTAACCCTAACACTAACCCTAACCCTAACCCTAACCCATACCCTACGCCGTACCAGAAGCCCTCCCCGAACCCGTACCCTAAGCCGTACCCTAAGCCTAACCCTAACCCTAGGCTACCCTTGGATGCTTCTGCCTCCAATAGATTTCCTAAGCACTAGTGTTTTAAGGAACAGCTTAAAAAGAGAATCCTAATGTGATTTCTTTATAATGGGTGTGTTCCTTATCTTATCCTAGTGTCTAAACTCTTCTCCATGGCTGGACCTCCAAATAATATTCCTTTATGTGCTAAGGGGTATCTAGAGAGTGGGATAGGTTTAATAACTACCCTAACACTAATGCGTACCCTAACCCTTACCCCTACCCTATCGCTAACACGTACCCTAATCCTAACCAATACCCTAAACCGAGCCCTAACCCTAACACTAACCCTAACCATAACACTAACCCATACCCTACACCGTACCAGAAGCCCTCCCCGAACCCGTACCCTAAGCCGTACCCTAAGCCTAACCCTAAGCCTAACCCTAAACGTAGGCTACCCTTGAATGCTTCTGCCTCCAATAGATTTCCTAAGCAGTAGTGTTTTAAGGAACAGCTTAAAAAGAGATTCCTAATGTGATTTCTTTATAATGGGTGTGTTCCTTATCTTATCCTAGTGTCTAAATTCTTCTCCATGGCTGGACCTCCAAATAATATTCCTTTACGTGCTAAGGGGTATCTAGAGAGTGGGATAGCTTTAATAACTACCCTAACACTAACGCGTACCCTAACCCTAACCCCTACCCTAACCCTAACACGTACCCTAATCCTAACCAATACCCTAAACCGAGCCCTAACCCTAACACTAACCCTAACCCTAACCCTAACCCATACCCTACGCCGTACCAGAAGCCCTCCCCGAACCCGTACCCTAAGCCGTACCCTAAGCCTAACCCTAAGCCTAAACCTAACCCTAGGCTACCCTTGACTGCTTCTGCCTCCAATAGATTTTCTAAGCACTAGTGTTTTAAGGAACAGCTTAAAAAGAGAATCCTAATGTGATTTCTTTATAATGGGTGTGTTCCTTATCTTATCCTAATGTCTAAACTCTTCTCCATGGCTGGACCTCCAAATAATATTCCTTTACGTGCTAAGGGGTATCTAGAGAGTGGGTTAGGTTTAATAACTACCCTAACACTAACGCGTACCCTAACCCTAAACCCTACCCTAACCCTAACACGTACCCTAATCCTAACCAATACCCTATACCGAGCCCTAACCCTAACACTAACCCTAACCCTAACCCTAACCCATACCCTACGCCGTACCAGAAGCCCTCCCCGAACCCGTACCCTAAGCCATACCCTAAGCCTAACCCTAAGCCTAACCCTAACCCTAGGCTACCCTTGACTGCTTCTGCCTCCAATAGATTTCCTAAGCACTAGTGTTTTAAGGAACAGCTTAAAAAGAGAATCCTAATGTGATTTCTTTATAATGGGTGTGTTCCTTATCTTATCCTAGTGTCTAAACTCTTCTCCATGGCTGGACCTCCAAATAATATTCCTTTACGTGCTAAGGGGTATCTAGAGAGTGGGTTAGGTTTAATAACTACCCTAACACAAACGCGTACCCTAACCCTAACCCCTACCCTATCGCTAACACGTACCCTAATCCTAACCAATACCCTAAACCGAGCCCTAACCCTAACACTAACCCTAACCCTAACCCTAACCCATACCCCACGCCATACCAGAAGCCCTCCCCGAACCCGTACCCTAAGCCGTACCCTAAGCCTAACCCTAAGCCTAACCCTAACCCTAGGCTACCCTTGACTGCTTCTGCCTCCAATAGATTTCCTAAGCACTAGTGTTTTAAGGAACAGCTTAAAAAGAGAATCCTAATGTGATTTCTTTATAATGGGTGTGTTCCTTATCTTATCCTAGTGTCTAAACTCTTCTCCATGGCTGGACCTCCAAATAATATTCCTTTACGTGCTAAGGGGTATCTAGAGATTGGGATAGGTTTAATAACTACCCTAACACTAACGCGTACCCTAACCCTAACCCCTACCCTAACCCTAACACGTACCCTAATCCTAACCAATACCCTAAGCCGAGCCCTAACCCTAACACTAACCCTAACCCTAACCCTAACCCATACCCTAAGCCGTACCCGAAGCCCTCCCCAAACCCGTACCCTAAGCCGTACCCTAAGCCGTACCCTAAGCCTAACCCTAACCCTAGGCTACCCTTGACTGCTTCTGCCTCCAATAGATTTCCTAAGCACTAGTGTTTTAAGGAACAGCTTAAAAAGAGAATCCTAATGTGATTTCTTTATAATGGGTGTGTTCCTTATCTTATCCTAGTGTCTAAACTCTTCTCCATGGCTGGACCCCCAAATAATATTCCTTTACGTGCTAAGGGGTATCTAGAGAGTGGGATAGGTTTAATAACTACCCTAACCCTAACGCGTACCCTAACCCTAACCCCTACCCTAACCCTAACACGTACCCTAATCCTAACCCGTACCCTAAACCGAGCCCTAACCCTAACACTAACCCTAACCCTAACCCTAACCCATACCCTACGCCATACCCGAAGCCCTCCCCGAACCCGTACCCTAAGCCGTACCCTAAGCCGTACCCTAAGCCTAACCCTAACCCTAGGCTACCCTTGACTGCTTCTGCCTCCAATAGATTTCCTAAGCACTAGTGTTTTAAGGAACAGCTTAAAAAGAGAATCCTAATGTGATTTCTTTACAATGGGTGTGTTCCTTATCTTATCCTAGTGTCTAAACTCTTCTCCATGGCTGGACCTCCAAATAATATTCCTTTACGTGCTAAGGGGTATCTAGAGACTGGGATAGGTTTAATAACTACCCTAACACTAACGCGTACCCAACCCTAACCCCTACCCTAACCCTAACACGTACCCTAATCCTAACCCGTACACTAAACCGAGCCCTAACCCTAACACTAACCCTAACCGTAACCCTAACCCATACCCTACGCCGTACCCGAAGCCCTCCCCGAACCGGTACCCTAAGCCGTACCCTAAGCTGTACCCTAAGCCTAAACCTAACCCTAGGCTACCCTTGACTGCTTCTGCCTCCAATAGATTTTCTAAGCACTAGTGTTTTAAGGAACAGCTTAAAAAGAGAATCCTAATGTGATTTCTTTATAATGGGTGTGTTCCTTATCTTATCCTAGTGTCTAAACTCTTCTCCATGGCTGAACCTCCAAATAATATTCCTTTACGTGCTAAGGGGTATCTAGAGAGTGGGTTAGGTTTAATAACTACCCTAACACTAACGCGTACCCTAACCCTAAACCCTACCCTAACCCTAACACGTACCCTAATCCTAACCAATACCCTATACCGAGCCCTAACCCTAACACTAACCCTAACCCTAACCCTAACCCATACCCTACGCCGTACCAGAAGCCCTCCCCGAACCCGTACCCTAAGCCGTACCCTAAGCCTAACCCTAAGCCTAACCCTAACCCTAGGCTACCCTTGGATGCTTCTGCCTCCAATAGATTTCCTAAGCACTAGTGTTTTAAGGAACAGCTTAAAAAGAGAATCCTAATGTGATTTTTTATAATGGGTGTGTTCCTTATCTTATCCTAGTGTCTAAACTCTTCTCCATGGCTGGACCTCCAAATAATATTCCTTTATGTGCTAAGGGGTATCTAGAGAGTGGGATAGGTTTAATAACTACCCTAACACTAATGCGTACCCTAACCCTAACCCCTACCCTATCGCTAACACGTACCCTAATCCTAACCAATACCCTAAACCGAGCCCTAACCCTAACACTAACCTTAACCCTAACCCTAAACCATACCCTACGCCGTACCAGAAGCCCTCCCCGAACCCGGACCCTAAGCCGTACCCTAAGCCTAACCCTAAGCCTAACCCTAACCCTAGGCTACCCTTGACTGCTTCTGCCTCCAATAGATTTCCTAAGCACTAGTGTTTTAAGGAACAGCTTAAAAAGAGAATCCTAATGTGATTTCTTTATAATGGGTGTGTTCCTTATCTTATCCTAGTGTCTAAACTCTTCTCCATGGCTGGACCTCCAAATAATATTCCTTTACGTGCTAAGGGGTATCTAGAGAGTGGGTTAGGTTTAATAACTACCCTAACACTAACGCGTACCCTAACCCTAACCCCTACCCTATCGCTAACACGTACCCTAATCCTAACCAATACCCTAAACCGAGCCCTAACCCTAACACTAACCCTAACCCTAACCCTAACCCTAACACATACCCTACGCCATACCAGAAGCCCTCCCCGAACCCGTACCCTAAGCCGTACCCTAAGCCTAACCCTAAGCCTAACCCTAACCCTAGGCTACCCTTGACTGCTTCTGCCTCCAATAGATTTCCTAAGCACTAGTGTTTTAAGGAACAGCTTAAAAAGAGAATCCTAATGTGATTTCTTTATAATGGGTGTGTTCCTTATCTTATCCTAGTGTCTAAACTCTTCTCCATGGCTGGACCTCCAAATAATATTCCTTTACGTGCTAAGGGGTATCTAGAGATTGGGATAGGTTTAATAACTACCCTAACACTAACGCGTACCCTAACCCTAACCCCTACCCTAACCCTAACACGTACCCTAATCCTAACCAATACCCTAAGCCGAGCCCTAACCCTAACACTAACCCTAACCCTAACCCTAACCCATACCCTACGCCGTACCCGAAGCCCTCCCCAAACCCGTACCCTAAGCCGTACCCTAAGCCGTACCCTAAGCCTAACCCTAACCCTAGGCTACCCTTGGATGCTTCTGCCTCCAATAGATTTCCTAAGCACTAGTGTTTTAAGGAACAGCTTAAAAAGAGAATCCTAATGTGATTTCTTTATAATGGGTGTGTTCCTTATCTTATCCTAGTGTCTAAACTCTTCTCCATGGCTGGACCCCCAAATAATATTCCTTTACGTGCTAAGGGGTATCTAGAGTGTGGGATAGGTTTAATAACTACCCTAACCCTAACGCGTACCCTAACCCTATCCCCTACCCTAACCCTAACACGTACCCTAATCCTAACCCGTACCCTAAACCGAGCCCTAACCCTAACACTAACCCTAACCCTAACCCTAACCCATACCCTACGCCATACCCGAAGCCCTCCCCGAACCCGTACCCTAAGCCGTACCCTAAGCCGTACCCTAAGCCTAACCCTAACCCTAGGCTACCGTTGACTGCTTCTGCCTCCAATAGATTTCCTAAGCACTAGTGTTTTAAGGAACAGCTTAAAAAGAGAATCCTAATGTGATTTCTTTACAATGGGTGTGTTCCTTATCTTATCCTAGTGTCTAAACTCTTCTCCATGGCTGGACCTCCAAATAATATTCCTTTACGTGCTAAGGGGTATCTAGAGACTGGGATAGGTTTAATAACTACCCTAACACTAACGCGTACCCTAACCCTAACCCCTACCCTAACCCTAACACGTACCCTAATCCTAACCAATACCCTAAACCGAGCCCTAACCCTAACACTAACCCTAACCGTAACCCTAACCCATACCCTACGCCGTACCCGAAGCCCTCCCCGAACCGGTACCCTAAGCCGTACCCTAAGCCTAACCCTAAGCCTAAACCTAACCCTAGGCTACCCTTGACTGCTTCTGCCTCCAATAGGTTTTCTAAGCACTAGTGTTTTAAGGAACAGCTTAAAAAAGAATCCTAATGTGATTTCTTTATAATGGGTGTGTTCCTTATCTTATCCTAGTGTCTAAACTCTTCTCCATGGCTGAACCTCCAAATAATATTCCTTTACGTGCTAAGGGGTATCTAGAGAGTGGGTTAGGTTTAATAACTACCCTAACACTAACGCGTACCCTAACCCTAAACCCTACCCTAACCCTAACACGTACCCTAATCCTAACCAATACCCTATACCGAGCCCTAACCCTAACACTAACCCTAACCCTAACCCTAACCCATACCCTACGCCGTACCAGAAGCCCTCCCCGAACTCGTACCCTAAGCCGTACCCTAAGCCTAACCCTAACCCTAGGCTACCCTTGGATGCTTCTGCCTCCAATAGATTTCCTAAGCACTAGTGTTTTAAGGAACAGCTTAAAAAGAGAATCCTAATGTGATTTCTTTATAATGGGTGTGTTCCTTATCTTATCCTAGTGTCTAAACTCTTCTCCATGGCTGGACCTCCAAATAATATTCCTTTATGTGCTAAGGGGTATCTAGAGAGTGGGATAGGTTTAATAACTACCCTAACACTAATGCGTACCCTAACCCTAACCCCTACCCTATCGCTAACACGTACCCTAATCCTAACCAATACCCTAAACCGAGCCCTAACCCTAACACTAACCCTAACCCTAACCCTAACACATACCCTACGCCGTACCAGAAGCCCTCCCCGAACCCGTACCCTAAGCCGTACCCTAAGCCTAACCCTAAGCCTAACCCTAAACGTAGGCTACCCTTGAATGCTTCTGCCTCCAATAGATTTCCTAAGCAGTAGTGTTTTAAGGAACAGCTTAAAAAGAGAATCCTAATGTGATTTCTTTATAATGGGTGTGTTCCTTATCTTATCCTAGTGTCTAAATTCTTCTCCATGGCTGGACCTCCAAATAATATTCCTTTACGTGCTAAGGGGTATCTAGAGAGTGGGATAGCTTTAATAACTACCCTAACACTAACGCGTACCCTAACCCTAACCCCTACCCTAACCCTAACACGTACCCTAATCCTAACCAATACCCTAAACCGAGCCCTAACCCTAACACTAACCCTAACCCTAACCCTAACCCATACCCTACGCCGTACCCGAAGCCATCCCCGAACCCGTACCCTAAGCCGTACCCTAAGCCGTACCCTAAGCCTAACCCTAACCCTAGGCTACCCTTGACTGCTTCTGCCTCCAATAGATTTCCTAAGCACTAGTGTTTTAAGGAACAGCTTAAAAAGAGAATCTTATTGTGATTTCTTTATAATGGGTGTGTTCCTTATCTTATCCTAGTGTCTAAACTCTTCTCCATGGCTGGACCTCCAAATAATATTCCTTTATGTGCTAAGGGGTATCTAGAGAGTGGGATAGGTTTAATAACTACCCTAAAACTAATGCGTACCCTAACCCTAACCCCTACCCTATCGCTAACACGTACCCTAATCCTAACCAATACCCTAAACCGAGCCCTAACCCTAACACTAACCCTAACCCTAACCCTAACACATACCCTACGCCGTACCAGAAGCCCTCCCCGAACCCGTACCCTAAGCCGTACCCTAAGCCTAACCCTAAACGTAGGCTACCCTTGAATGCGTCTGCCTCCAATAGATTTCCTAAGCAGTAGTGTTTTAAGGAACAGCTTAAAAAGAGAATCCTAATGTGATTTCTTTATAATGGGTGTGTTCCTTATCTTATCCTAGTGTCTAAATTCTTCTCCATGGCTGGACCTCCAAATAATATTCCTTTACGTGCTAAGGGGTATCTAGAGAGTGGGATAGCTTTAATAACTACCCTAACACTAACGCGTACCCTAACCCTAACCCCTACCCTAACCCTAACACGTACCCTAATCCTAACCAATACCCTAAACCGAGCCCTAACCCTAACACTAACCCTAACCCTAACCCTAACCCATACCCTACGCCGTACCCGAAGCCATCCCCGAACCCGTACCCTAAGCCGTACCCTAAGCCGTACCCTAAGCCTAACCCTAACCCTAGGCTACCCTTGACTGCTTCTGCCTCCAATATATTTCCTAAGCACTAGTGTTTTAAGGAACAGCTTAAAAAGAGAATCTTATTGTGATTTCTTTATAATGGGTGTGTTCCTTATCTTATCCTAGTGTCTAAACTCTTCTCCATGGCTGGACCTCCAAATAATATTCCTTTATGTGCTAAGGGGTATCTAGAGAGTGGGATAGGTTTAATAACTACCCTAACACTAATGCGTACCCTAACCCTAACCCCTACCCTATCGCTAACACGTACCCTAATCCTAACCAATACCCTAAACCGAGCCCTAACCCTAACACTAACCCTAACCCTAACCCTAACACATACCCTACGCCGTACCAGAAGCCCTCCCCGAACCCGTACCCTAAGCCGTACCCTAAGCCTAACCCTAAACGTAGGCTACCCTTGAATGCTTCTGCCTCCAATAGATTTCCTAAGCAGTAGTGTTTTAAGGAACAGCTTAAAAAGAGAATCCTAATGTGATTTCTTTATAATGGGTGTGTTCCTTATCTTATCCTAGTGTCTAAACTCTTCTCCATGGCTGGACCTCCAAATAATATTCCTTTACGTGCTAAGGGGTATCTAGAGAGTGGGTTAGGTTTAATAACTACCCTAACACTAACGCGTACCCTAACCCTAACCCCTACCCTATCGCTAACACGTACCCTAATCCTAACCAATACCCTAAACCGAGCCCTAACCCTAACACTAACCCTAACCCTAACCCTAACCCATACCCTAAGCCGTACCCGAAGCCCTCCCCAAACCCGTACCCTAAGCCGTACCCTAAGCCGTACCCTAAGCCTAACCCTAACCCTAGGCTACCCTTGACTGCTTCTGCCTCCAATAGATTTCCTAAGCACTAGTGTTTTAAGGAACAGCTTAAAAAGAGAATCCTAATGTGATTTCTTTATAATGGGTGTGTTCCTTATCTTATCCTAGTGTCTAAACTCTTCTCCATGGCTGGACCCCCAAATAATATTCCTTTACGTGCTAAGGGGTATCTAGAGTGTGGGATAGGTTTAATAACTACCCTAACCCTAACACGTACCCTAATCCTAACCCGTACCCTAAACCGAGCCCTAACCCTAACACTAACCCTAACCCTAACCCTAACCCATACCCTACGCCATACCCGAAGCCCTCCCCGAACCCGTACCCTAAGCCGTACCCTAAGCCGTACCCTAAGCCTAACCCTAACCCTAGGCTACCCTTGACTGCTTCTGCCTCCAATAGATTTCCTAAGCACTAGTGTTTTAAGGAACAGCTTAAAAAGAGAATCCTAATGTGATTTCTTTACAATGGGTGTGTTCCTTATCTTATCCTAGTGTCTAAACTCTTCTCCATGGCTGGACCTCCAAATAATATTCCTTTACGTGCCAAGGGGTATCTAGAGACTGGGATAGGTTTAATAACTACCCTAACACTAACGCGTACCCTAACCCTAACCCCTACCCTAACCCTAACACGTACCCTAATCCTAACCAATACCCTAAACCGAGCCCTAACCCTAACACTAACCCTAACCGTAACCCTAACCCATACCCTACGCCGTACCCGAAGCCCTCCCCGATCCGGTACCCTAAGCCGTCTCCTAAGCCGTACCCTAAGCCTAAACCTAACCCTAGGCTACCCTTGACTGCTTCTGCCTCCAATAGATTTTCTAAGCACTAGTGTTTTAAGGAACAGCTTAAAAAGAGAATCCTAATGTGATTTCTTTATAATGGGTGTGTTCCTTATCTTATCCTAGTGTCTAAACTCTTCTCCATGGCTGAACCTCCAAATAATATTCCTTTACGTGCTAAGGGGTATCTAGAGAGTGGGTTAGGTTTAATAACTACCCTAACACTAACGCGTACCCTAACCCTAAACCCTACCCTAACCCTAACACGTACCCTAATCCTAACCAATACCCTATACCGAGCCCTAACCCTAACACTAACCCTAACCCTAACCCTAACCCATACCCTACGCCGTACCAGAAGCCCTCCCCGAACCCGTACCCTAAGCCGTACCCTAAGCCTAACACTAAGCCTAACCCTAACCCTAGGCTACCCTTGGATGCTTCTGCCTCCAATAGATTTCCTAAGCACTAGTGTTTTAAGGAACAGCTTAAAAAGCGAATCCTAATGTGATTTTTTATAATGGGTGTGTTCCTTATCTTATCCTAGTGTCTAAACTCTTCTCCATGGCTGGACCTCCAAATAATATTCCTTTATGTGCTAAGGGGTATCTAGAGAGTGGGATAGGTTTAATAACTACCCTAACACTAATGCGTACCCTAACCCTAACCCCTACCCTATCGCTAACACGTACCCTAATCCTAACCAATACCCTAAACCGAGCCCTAACCCTAACACTAACCCTAACCCTAACCCTAACACATACCCTACGCCGTACCAGAAGCCCTCCCCGAACCCGTACCCTAAGCCGTACCCTAAGCCTAACCCTAAACGTAGGCTACCCTTGAATGCTTCTGCCTCCAATAGATTTCCTAAGCAGTAGTGTTTTAAGGAACAGCTTAAAAAGAGAATCCTAATGTGATTTCTTTATAATGGGTGTGTTCCTTATCTTATCCTAGTGTCTAAATTCTTCTCCATGGCTGGACCTCCAAATAATATTCCTTTACGTGCTAAGGGGTATCTAGAGAGTGGGATAGCTTTAATAACTACCCTAACACTAACGCGTACCCTAACCCTAACCCCTACCCTAACCCTAACACGTACCCTAATCCTAACCAATACCCTAAACCGAGCCCTAACCCTAACACTAACCCTAACCCTAACCCTAACCCATACCCTACGCCGTACCCGAAGCCATCCCCGAACCCGTACCCTAAGCCGTACCCTAAGCCGTACCCTAAGCCTAACCCTAACCCTAGGCTACCCTTGACTGCTTCTGCCTCCAATAGATTTCCTAAGCACTAGTGTTTTAAGGAACAGCTTAAAAAGAGAATCTTATTGTGATTTCTTTATAATGGGTGTGTTCCTTATCTTATCCTAGTGTCTAAACTCTTCTCCATGGCTGGACCTCCAAATAATATTCCTTTATGTGCTAAGGGGTATCTAGAGAGTGGGATAGGTTTAATAACTACCCTAACACTAATGCGTACCCTAACCCTAACCCCTACCCTATCGCTAACACGTACCCTAATCCTAACCAATACCCTAAACCGAGCCCTAACCCTAACACTAACCCTAACCCTAACCCTAACACATACCCTACGCCGTACCAGAAGCCCTCCCCGAACCCGTACCCTAAGCCGTACCCTAAGCCTAACCCTAAACGTAGGCTACCCTTGAATGCTTCTGCCTCCAATAGATTTCCTAAGCAGTAGTGTTTTAAGGAACAGCTTAAAAAGAGAATCCTAATGTGATTTCTTTAAAGTGGGTGTGTTCCTTATCTTATCCTAGTGTCTAAATTCTTCTCCATGGCTGGACCTCCAAATAATATTCCTTTACGTGCTAAGGGGTATCTAGAGAGTGGGATAGCTTTAATAACTACCCTAACACTAACGCGTACCCTAACCCTAACCCCTACCCTACCCTAACACGTACCCTAATCCTAAACAATACCCTAAACCGAGCCCTAACCCTAACACTAACCCTAACCCTAACCCTAACCCATACCCTACGCCGTACACGAAGCCATCCCCGAACCCGTACCCTAAGCCGTACCCTAAGCCGTACCCTAAGCCTAACCCTAACCCTAGGCTACCCTTGACTGCTTCTGCCTCCAATAGATTTTCTAAGCACTAGTGTTTTAAGGAACAGCTTAAAAAGAGAATCCTAATGTGATTTCTTTATAATGGGTGTGTTCCTTATCTTATCCTAGTGTCTAAACTCTTCTCCATGGCTGGACCTCCAAATAATATTCCTTTACGTGCTAAGGGGTATCTAGAGAGTGGGTTAGGTTTAATAACTACCCTAACACTAACGCGTACCCTAACCCTAAACCCTACCCTAACCCTAACACGTACCCTAATCCTAACCAATACCCTATACCGAGCCCTAACCCTAACACTAACCCTAACCCTAACCCTAACCCATACCCTACGCCGTACCAGAAGCCCTCCCCGAACCCGTACCCTAAGCCATACCCTAAGCCTAACCCTAAGCCTAACCCTAACCCTAGGCTACCCTTGACTGCTTCTCCCTCCAATAGATTTCCTAAGCACTAGTGTTTTAAGGAACAGCTTAAAAAGAGAATCCTAATGTGATTTCTTTATAATGGGTGTGTTCCTTATCTTATCCTAGTGTCTAAACTCTTCTCCATGGCTGGACCTCCAAATAATATTCCTTTACGTGCTAAGGGGTATCTAGAGAGTGGGTTAGGTTTAATAACTACCCTAACACTAACGCGTACCCTAACCCTAACCCCTACCCTATCGCTAACACGTACCCTAATCCTAACCAATACCCTAAACCGAGCCCTAACCCTAACACTAACCCTAACCCTAACCCTAACCCATACCCCACGCCATACCAGAAGCCCTCCCCGAACCCGTACCCTAAGCCGTACCCTAAGCCTAACCCTAAGCCTAACCCTAACCCTAGGCTACCCTTGACTGCTTCTGCCTCCAATAGATTTCCTAAGCACTAGTGTTTTAAGGAACAGCTTAAAAAGAGAATCCTAATGTGATTTCTTTATAATGGGTGTGTTCCTTATCTTATCCTAGTGTCTAAACTCTTCTCCATGGCTGGACCTCCAAATAATATTCCTTTACGTGCTAAGGGGTATCTAGAGATTGGGATAGGTTTAATAACTACCCTAACACTAACGCGTACCCTAACCCTAACCCCTACCCTAACCCTAACACGTACCCTAATCCTAACCAATACCCTAAGCCGAGCCCTAACCCTAACACTAACCCTAACCCTAACCCTAACCCATACCCTAAGCCGTACCCGAAGCCCTCCCCAAACCCGTACCCTAAGCCGTACCCTAAGCCGTACCCTAAGCCTAACCCTAACCCTAGGCTACCCTTGACTGCTTCTGCCTCCAATAGATTTCCTAAGCACTAGTGTTTTAAGGAACAGCTTAAAAAGAGAATCCTAATGTGATTTCTTTATAATGGGTGTGTTCCTTATCTTATCCTAGTGTCTAAACTCTTCTCCATGGCTGGACCTCCAAATAATATTCCTTTACGTGCTAAGGGGTATCTAGAGAGTGGGATAGGTTTAATAACTACCCTAACCCTAACGCGTACCCTAACCCTATCCCCTACCCTAACCCTAACACGTACCCTAATCCTAACCCGTACCCTAAACCGAGCCCTAACCCTAACACTAACCCTAACCCTAACCCTAACCCATACCCTACGCCATACCCGAAGCCCTCCCCGAACCCGTACCCTAAGCCGTACCCTAAGCCGTACCCTAAGCCTAACCCTAACCCTAGGCTACCCTTGACTGCTTCTGCCTCCAATAGATTTCCTAAGCACTAGTGTTTTAAGGAACAGCTTAAAAAGAGAATCCTAATGTGATTTCTTTACAATGGGTGTGTTCCTTATCTTATCCTAGTGTCTAAACTCTTCTCCATGGCTGGACCTCCAAATAATATTCCTTTACGTGCTAAGGGGTATCTAGAGACTGGGATAGGTTTAATAACTACCCTAACACTAACGCGTACCCTAACCCTAACCCCTACCCTAACCCTAACACGTACCCTAATCCTAACCAATACCCTAAACCGAGCCCTAACCCTAACACTAACCCTAACCGTAACC
The DNA here is from genome assembly GCF_965194825.1 of Balaenoptera physalus. Taxonomy (NCBI): domain Eukaryota; kingdom Metazoa; phylum Chordata; class Mammalia; order Artiodactyla; family Balaenopteridae; genus Balaenoptera; species Balaenoptera physalus. The sequence goes on from NW_028125627.1 coordinate 132,400, forward strand.
CTAACCCATACCCTACGCCGTACCCGAAGCCCTCCCCGAACCGGTACCCTAAGCCGTCTCCTAAGCCGTACCCTAAGCCTAAACCTAACCCTAGGCTACCCTTGACTGCTTCTGCCTCCAATAGATTTTCTAAGCACTAGTGTTTTAAGGAACAGCTTAAAAAGAGAATCCTAATGTGATTTCTTTATAATGGGTGTGTTCCTTATCTTATCCTAGTGTCTAAACTCTTCTCCATGGCTGGACCCCCAAATAATATTCCTTTACGTGCTAAGGGGTATCTAGAGTGTGGGATAGCTTTAATAACTACCCTAACCCTAACGCGTACCCTAACCCTATCCCCTACCCTAACCCTAACACGTACCCTAATCCTAACCCGTACCCTAAACCGAGCCCTAACCCTAACACTAACCCTAACCCTAACCCTAACCCATACCCTACGCCATACCCGAAGCCCTCCCCGAACCCGTACCCTAAGCCGTACCCTAAGCCGTACCCTAAGCCTAACCCTAACCCTAGGCTACCCTTGACTGCTTCTGCCTCCAATAGATTTCCTAAGCACTAGTGTTTTAAGGAACAGCTTAAAAAGAGAATCCTAATGTGATTTCTTTACAATGGGTGTGTTCCTTATCTTATCCTAGTGTCTAAACTCTTCTCCATGGCTGGACCTCCAAATAATATTCCTTTACGTGCTAAGGGGTATCTAGAGACTGGGATAGGTTTAATAACTACCCTAACACTAACGCGTACCCTAACCCTAACCCCTACCCTAACCCTAACACGTACCCTAATCCTAACCAATACCCTAAACCGAGCCCTAACCCTAACACTAACCCTAACCGTAACCCTAACCCATACCCTACGCCGTACCCGAAGCCCTCCCCGAACCGGTACCCTAAGCCGTACCCTAAGCCTAACCCTAAGCCTAAACCTAACCCTAGGCTACCCTTGACTGCTTCTGCCTCCAATAGGTTTTCTAAGCACTAGTGTTTTAAGGAACAGCTTAAAAAAGAATCCTAATGTGATTTCTTTATAATGGGTGTGTTCCTTATCTTATCCTAGTGTCTAAACTCTTCTCCATGGCTGAACCTCCAAATAATATTCCTTTACGTGCTAAGGGGTATCTAGAGAGTGGGTTAGGTTTAATAACTACCCTAACACTAACGCGTACCCTAACCCTAAACCCTACCCTAACCCTAACACGTACCCTAATCCTAACCAATACCCTATACCGAGCCCTAACCCTAACACTAACCCTAACCCTAACCCTAACCCATACCCTACGCCGTACCAGAAGCCCTCCCCGAACTCGTACCCTAAGCCGTACCCTAAGCCTAACCCTAACCCTAGGCTACCCTTGGATGCTTCTGCCTCCAATAGATTTCCTAAGCACTAGTGTTTTAAGGAACAGCTTAAAAAGAGAATCCTAATGTGATTTCTTTATAATGGGTGTGTTCCTTATCTTATCCTAGTGTCTAAACTCTTCTCCATGGCTGGACCTCCAAATAATATTCCTTTATGTGCTAAGGGGTATCTAGAGAGTGGGATAGGTTTAATAACTACCCTAACACTAATGCGTACCCTAACCCTAACCCCTACCCTATCGCTAACACGTACCCTAATCCTAACCAATACCCTAAACCGAGCCCTAACCCTAACACTAACCCTAACACTAACCCTAACACATACCCTACGCCGTACCAGAAGCCCTCCCCGAACCCGTACCCTAAGCCGTACCCTAAGCCTAACCCTAAGCCTAACCCTAAACGTAGGCTACCCTTGAATGCTTCTGCCTCCAATAGATTTCCTAAGCAGTAGTGTTTTAAGGAACAGCTTAAAAAGAGAATCCTAATGTGATTTCTTTATAATGGGTGTGTTCCTTATCTTATCCTAGTGTCTAAATTCTTCTCCATGGCTGGACCTCCAAATAATATTCCTTTACGTGCTAAGGGGTATCTAGAGAGTGGGATAGCTTTAATAACTACCCTAACACTAACGCGTACCCTAACCCTAACCCCTACCCTAACCCTAACACGTACCCTAATCCTAACCAATACCCTAAACCGAGCCCTAACCCTAACACTAACCCTAACCCTAACCCTAACCCATACCCTACGCCGTACCCGAAGCCATCCCCGAACCCGTACCCTAAGCCGTACCCTAAGCCGTACCCTAAGCCTAACCCTAACCCTAGGCTACCCTTGACTGCTTCTGCCTCCAATAGATTTCCTAAGCACTAGTGTTTTAAGGAACAGCTTAAAAAGAGAATCTTATTGTGATTTCTTTATAATGGGTGTGTTCCTTATCTTATCCTAGTGTCTAAACTCTTCTCCATGGCTGGACCTCCAAATAATATTCCTTTATGTGCTAAGGGGTATCTAGAGAGTGGGATAGGTTTAATAACTACCCTAACACTAATGCGTACCCTAACCCTAACCCCTACCCTATCGCTAACACGTACCCTAATCCTAACCAATACCCTAAACCGAGCCCTAACCCTAACACTAACCCTAACCCTAACCCTAACACATACCCTACGCCGTACCAGAAGCCCTCCCCGAACCCGTACCCTAAGCCGTACCCTAAGCCTAACCCTAAATGTAGGCTACCCTTGAATGCTTCTGCCTCCAATAGATTTCCTAAGCAGTAGTGTTTTAAGGAACAGCTTAAAAAGAGAATCCTAATGTGATTTCTTTATAATGGGTGTGTTCCTTATCTTATCCTAGTGTCTAAATTCTTCTCCATGGCTGGACCTCCAAATAATATTCCTTTACGTGCTAAGGGGTATCTAGAGACTGGGATAGGTTTAATAACTACACTAACACTAACGCGTACCCTAACCCTAACCCCTACCCGAACCCTAACACGTACCCTAATCCTAACCAATACCCTATACCGAGCCCTAACCCTAACACTAACCCTAACCCTAACCCTAACCCATACCCTACGCCGTACCAGAAGCCCTCCCCGAACCCGTACCCTAAGCCGTACCCTAAGCCTAACCCTAACCCTAGGCTACCCTTGGATGCTTCTGCCTCCAATAGATTTCCTAAGCACTAGTGTTTTAAGGAACAGCTTAAAAAGAGAATCCTAATGTGATTTCTTTATAATGGGTGTGTTCCTTATCTTATCCTAGTGTCTAAACTCTTCTCCATGGCTGGACCTCCAAATAATATTCCTTTATGTGCTAAGGGGTATCTAGAGAGTGGGATAGGTTTAATAACTACCCTAACACTAATGCGTACCCTAACCCTTACCCCTACCCTATCGCTAACACGTACCCTAATCCTAACCAATACCCTAAACCGAGCCCTAACCCTAACACTAACCCTAACCATAACACTAACCCATACCCTACACCGTACCAGAAGCCCTCCCCGAACCCGTACCCTAAGCCGTACCCTAAGCCTAACCCTAAGCCTAACCCTAAACGTAGGCTACCCTTGAATGCTTCTGCCTCCAATAGATTTCCTAAGCAGTAGTGTTTTAAGGAACAGCTTAAAAAGAGATTCCTAATGTGATTTCTTTATAATGGGTGTGTTCCTTATCTTATCCTAGTGTCTAAATTCTTCTCCATGGCTGGACCTCCAAATAATATTCCTTTACGTGCTAAGGGGTATCTAGAGAGTGGGATAGCTTTAATAACTACCCTAACACTAACGCGTACCCTAACCCTAACCCCTACCCTAACCCTAACACGTACCCTAATCCTAACCAATACCCTAAACCGAGCCCTAACCCTAACACTAACCCTAACCCTAACCCTAACCCATACCCTACGCCGTACCCGAAGCCATCCCCGAACCCGTACCCTAAGCCGTACCCTAAGCCGTACACTAAGCTTAAACCTAACCCTAGGCTACCCTTGACTGCTTCTGCCTCCAATAGATTTCCTAAGCACTAGTGTTTTAAGGAACAGCTTAAAAAGAGAATCTTATTGTGATTTCTTTATAATGGGTGTGTTCCTTATCTTATCCTAGTGTCTAAACTCTTCTCCATGGCTGGACCTCCAAATAATATTCCTTTATGTGCTAAGGGGTATCTAGAGAGTGGGATAGGTTTAATAACTACCCTAACACTAATGCGTACCCTAACCCTAACCCCTACCCTATCGCTAACACGTACCCTAATCCTAACCAATATCCTAAACCGAGCCCTAACCCTAACACTAACCCTAACCCTAACCCTAACACATACCCTACGCCGTACCAGAAGCCCTCCCCGAACCGGTACCCTAAGCCGTACCCTAAGCCTAACCCTAAGCCTAAACCTAACCCTAGGCTACCCTTGACTGCTTCTGCCTCCAATAGATTTTCTAAGCACTAGTGTTTTAAGGAACAGCTTAAAAAGAGAATCCTAATGTGATTTCTTTATAATGGGTGTGTTCCTTATCTTATCCTAATGTCTAAACTCTTCTCCATGGCTGGACCTCCAAATAATATTCCTTTACGTGCTAAGGGGTATCTAGAGAGTGGGTTAGGTTTAATAACTACCCTAACACTAACGCGTACCCTAACCCTAAACCCTACCCTAACCCTAACACGTACCCTAATCCTAACCAATACCCTATACCGAGCCCTAACCCTAACACTAACCCTAACCCTAACCCTAACCCATACCCTACGCCGTACCAGAAGCCCTCCCCGAACCCGTACCCTAAGCCGTACCCTAAGCCGTACCCTAAGCCTAACCCTAACCCTAGGCTACCCTTGACTGCTTCTGCCTCCAATAGATTTCCTAAGCACTAGTGTTTTAAGGAACAGCTTAAAAAGAGAATCCTAATGTGATTTCTTTATAATGGGTGTGTTCCTTATCTTATCCTAGTGTCTAAACTCTTCTCCATGGCTGGACCCCCAAATAATATTCCTTTACGTGCTAAGGGGTATCTAGAGAGTGGGATAGGTTTAATAACTACCCTAACCCTAACGCGTACCCTAACCCTAACCCCTACCCTAACCCTAACACGTACCCTAATCCTAACCCGTACCCTAAACCGAGCCCTAACCCTAACACTAACCCTAACCCTAACCCTAACCCATACCCTACGCCATACCCGAAGCCCTCCCCGAACCCGTACCCTAAGCCGTACCCTAAGCCGTACCCTAAGCCTAACCCTAACCCTAGGCTACCCTTGACTGCTTCTGCCTCCAATAGATTTCCTAAGCACTAGTGTTTTAAGGAACAGCTTAAAAAGAGAATCCTAATGTGATTTCTTTACAATGGGTGTGTTCCTTATCTTATCCTAGTGTCTAAACTCTTCTCCATGGCTGGACCTCCAAATAATATTCCTTTACGTGCTAAGGGGTATCTAGAGACTGGGATAGGTTTAATAACTACCCTAACACTAACGCGTACCCAACCCTAACCCCTACCCTAACCCTAACACGTACCCTAATCCTAACCCGTACACTAAACCGAGCCCTAACCCTAACACTAACCCTAACCGTAACCCTAACCCATACCCTACGCCGTACCCGAAGCCCTCCCCGAACCGGTACCCTAAGCCGTACCCTAAGCTGTACCCTAAGCCTAAACCTAACCCTAGGCTACCCTTGACTGCTTCTGCCTCCAATAGATTTTCTAAGCACTAGTGTTTTAAGGAACAGCTTAAAAAGAGAATCCTAATGTGATTTCTTTATAATGGGTGTGTTCCTTATCTTATCCTAGTGTCTAAACTCTTCTCCATGGCTGAACCTCCAAATAATATTCCTTTACGTGCTAAGGGGTATCTAGAGAGTGGGTTAGGTTTAATAACTACCCTAACACTAACGCGTACCCTAACCCTAAACCCTACCCTAACCCTAACACGTACCCTAATCCTAACCAATACCCTATACCGAGCCCTAACCCTAACACTAACCCTAACCCTAACCCTAACCCATACCCTACGCCGTACCAGAAGCCCTCCCCGAACCCGTACCCTAAGCCGTACCCTAAGCCTAACCCTAAGCCTAACCCTAACCCTAGGCTACCCTTGGATGCTTCTGCCTCCAATAGATTTCCTAAGCACTAGTGTTTTAAGGAACAGCTTAAAAAGAGAATCCTAATGTGATTTTTTATAATGGGTGTGTTCCTTATCTTATCCTAGTGTCTAAACTCTTCTCCATGGCTGGACCTCCAAATAATATTCCTTTATGTGCTAAGGGGTATCTAGAGAGTGGGATAGGTTTAATAACTACCCTAACACTAATGCGTACCCTAACCCTAACCCCTACCCTATCGCTAACACGTACCCTAATCCTAACCAATACCCTAAACCGAGCCCTAACCCTAACACTAACCTTAACCCTAACCCTAACCCATACCCTACGCCGTACCAGAAGCCCTCCCCGAACCCGGACCCTAAGCCGTACCCTAAGCCTAACCCTAAGCCTAACCCTAACCCTAGGCTACCCTTGACTGCTTCTGCCTCCAATAGATTTCCTAAGCACTAGTGTTTTAAGGAACAGCTTAAAAAGAGAATCCTAATGTGATTTCTTTATAATGGGTGTGTTCCTTATCTTATCCTAGTGTCTAAACTCTTCTCCATGGCTGGACCCCCAAATAATATTCCTTTACGTGCTAAGGGGTATCTAGAGAGTGGGATAGGTTTAATAACTACCGTAACCCTAACGCGTACCCTAACCCTATCCCCTACCCTAACCCTAACACGTACCCTAATCCTAACCCGTACCCTAAACCGAGCCCTAACCCTAACACTAACCCTAACCCTAACCCTAACCCATACCCTACGCCATACCCGAAGACCTCCCCGAACCCGTACCCTAAGCCGTACCCTAAGCCGTACCCTAAGCCTAACCCTAACCCTAGGCTACCCTTGACTGCTTCTGCCTCCAATAGATTTCCTAAGCACTAGTGTTTTAAGGAACAGCTTAAAAAGAGAATCCTAATGTGATTTCTTTACAATGGGTGTGTTCCTTATCTTATCCTAGTGTCTAAACTCTTCTCCATGGCTGGACCTCCAAATAATATTCCTTTACGTGCTAAGGGGTATCTAGAGACTGGGATAGGTTTAATAACTACCCTAACACTAACGCGTACCCTAACCCTAACCCCTACCCTAACCCTAACACGTACCCTAATCCTAACCCGTACCCTAAACCGAGCCCTAACCCTAACACTAACCCTAACCGTAACCCTAACCCATACCCTACGCCGTACCCGAAGCCCTCCCCGAACCGGTACCCTAAGCCGTACCCTAAGCCATACCCTAAGCCTAAACCTAACCCTAGGCTACCCTTGACTGCTTCTGCCTCCAATAGATTTTCTAAGCACTAGTGTTTTAAGGAACAGCTTAAAAAGAGAATCCTAATGTGATTTCTTTATAATGGGTGTGTTCCTTATCTTATCCTAGTGTCTAAACTCTTCTCCATGGCTGAACCTCCAAATAATATGCCTTTACGTGCTAAGGGGTATCTAGAGAGTGGGTTAGGTTTAATAACTACCCTAACACTAACGCGTACCCTAAACCTAAACCCTACCCTAAACCTAACACGTACCCTAATCCTAACCAATACCCTATACCGAGCCCTAACCCTAACACTAACCCTAACCCTAACCCTAACCCATACCCTACGCCGTACCAGAAGCCCTCCCCGAACCCGTACCCTAAGCCGTACCCTAAGCCTAACCCTAAGCCTAACCCTAACCCTAGGCTACCCTTGGATGCTTCTGCCTCCAATAGATTTCCTAAGCACTAGTGTTTTAAGGAACAGCTTAAAAAGAGAATCCTAATGTGATTTTTTATAATGGGTGTGTTCCTTATCTTATCCTAGTGTCTAAACTCTTCTCCATGGCTGGACCTCCAAATAATATTCCTTTATGTGCTAAGGGGTATCTAGAGAGTGGGATAGGTTTAATAACTACCCTAACACTAATGCGTACCCTAACCCTAACCCCTACCCTATCGCTAACACGTACCCTAATCCTAACCAATACCCTAAACCGAGCCCTAACCCTAACACTAACCTTAACCCTAACCCTAAACCATACCCTACGCCGTACCAGAAGCCCTCCCCGAACCCGGACCCTAAGCCGTACCCTAAGCCTAACCCTAAGCCTAACCCTAACCCTAGGCTACCCTTGACTGCTTCTGCCTCCAATAGATTTCCTAAGCACTAGTGTTTTAAGGAACAGCTTAAAAAGAGAATCCTAATGTGATTTCTTTATAATGGGTGTGTTCCTTATCTTATCCTAGTGTCTAAACTCTTCTCCATGGCTGGACCTCCAAATAATATTCCTTTACGTGCTAAGGGGTATCTAGAGAGTGGGTTAGGTTTAATAACTACCCTAACACTAACGCGTACCCTAACCCTAACCCCTACCCTATCGCTAACACGTACCCTAATCCTAACCAATACCCTAAACCGAGCCCTAACCCTAACACTAACCCTAACCCTAACCCTAACCCTAACACATACCCTACGCCATACCAGAAGCCCTCCCCGAACCCGTACCCTAAGCCGTACCCTAAGCCTAACCCTAAGCCTAACCCTAACCCTAGGCTACCCTTGACTGCTTCTGCCTCCAATAGATTTCCTAAGCACTAGTGTTTTAAGGAACAGCTTAAAAAGAGAATCCTAATGTGATTTCTTTATAATGGGTGTGTTCCTTATCTTATCCTAGTGTCTAAACTCTTCTCCATGGCTGGACCTCCAAATAATATTCCTTTACGTGCTAAGGGGTATCTAGAGATTGGGATAGGTTTAATAACTACCCTAACACTAACGCGTACCCTAACCCTAACCCCTACCCTAACCCTAACACGTACCCTAATCCTAACCAATACCCTAAGCCGAGCCCTAACCCTAACACTAACCCTAACCCTAACCCTAACCCATACCCTACGCCGTACCCGAAGCCCTCCCCAAACCCGTACCCTAAGCCGTACCCTAAGCCGTACCCTAAGCCTAACCCTAACCCTAGGCTACCCTTGACTGCTTCTGCCTCCAATAGATTTCCTAAGCACTAGTGTTTTAAGGAACAGCTTAAAAAGAGAATCCTAATGTGATTTCTTTATAATGGGTGTGTTCCTTATCTTATCCTAGTGTCTAAACTCTTCTCCATGGCTGGACCCCCAAATAATATTCCTTTACGTGCTAAGGGGTATCTAGAGTGTGGGATAGGTTTAATAACTACCCTAACCCTAACGCGTACCCTAACCCTATCCCCTACCCTAACCCTAACACGTACCCTAATCCTAACCCATACCCTAAACCGAGCCCTAACCCTAACACTAACCCTAACCCTAACCCTAACCCATACCCTACGCCATACCCGAAGCCCTCCCCGAACCCGTACCCTAAGCCGTACCCTAAGCCGTACCCTAAGCCTAACCCTAACCCTAGGCTACCGTTGACTGCTTCTGCCTCCAATAGATTTCCTAAGCACTAGTGTTTTAAGGAACAGCTTAAAAAGAGAATCCTAATGTGATTTCTTTACAATGGGTGTGTTCCTTATCTTATCCTAGTGTCTAAACTCTTCTCCATGGCTGGACCTCCAAATAATATTCCTTTACGTGCTAAGGGGTATCTAGAGACTGGGATAGGTTTAATAACTACCCTAACACTAACGCGTACCCTAACCCTAACCCCTACCCTAACCCTAACACGTACCCTAATCCTAACCAATACCCTAAACCGAGCCCTAACCCTAACACTAACCCTAACCGTAACCCTAACCCATACCCTACGCCGTACCCGAAGCCCTCCCCGAACCGGTACCCTAAGCCGTACCCTAAGCCTAACCCTAAGCCTAAACCTAACCCTAGGCTACCCTTGACTGCTTCTGCCTCCAATAGGTTTTCTAAGCACTAGTGTTTTAAGGAACAGCTTAAAAAAGAATCCTAATGTGATTTCTTTATAATGGGTGTGTTCCTTATCTTATCCTAGTGTCTAAACTCTTCTCCATGGCTGAACCTCCAAATAATATTCCTTTACGTGCTAAGGGGTATCTAGAGAGTGGGTTAGGTTTAATAACTACCCTAACACTAACGCGTACCCTAACCCTAAACCCTACCCTAACCCTAACACGTACCCTAATCCTAACCAATACCCTATACCGAGCCCTAACCCTAACACTAACCCTAACCCTAACCCTAACCCATACCCTACGCCGTACCAGAAGCCCTCCCCGAACTCGTACCCTAAGCCGTACCCTAAGCCTAACCCTAACCCTAGGCTACCCTTGGATGCTTCTGCCTCCAATAGATTTCCTAAGCACTAGTGTTTTAAGGAACAGCTTAAAAAGAGAATCCTAATGTGATTTCTTTATAATGGGTGTGTTCCTTATCTTATCCTAGTGTCTAAACTCTTCTCCATGGCTGGACCTCCAAATAATATTCCTTTATGTGCTAAGGGGTATCTAGAGAGTGGGATAGGTTTAATAACTACCCTAACACTAATGCGTACCCTAACCCTAACCCCTACCCTATCGCTAACACGTACCCTAATCCTAACCAATACCCTAAACCGAGCCCTAACCCTAACACTAACCCTAACCCTAACCCTAACACATACCCTACGCCGTACCAGAAGCCCTCCCCGAACCCGTACCCTAAGCCGTACCCTAAGCCTAACCCTAAGCCTAACCCTAAACGTAGGCTACCCTTGAATGCTTCTGCCTCCAATAGATTTCCTAAGCAGTAGTGTTTTAAGGAACAGCTTAAAAAGAGAATCCTAATGTGATTTCTTTATAATGGGTGTGTTCCTTATCTTATCCTAGTGTCTAAATTCTTCTCCATGGCTGGACCTCCAAATAATATTCCTTTACGTGCTAAGGGGTATCTAGAGAGTGGGATAGCTTTAATAACTACCCTAACACTAACGCGTACCCTAACCCTAACCCCTACCCTAACCCTAACACGTACCCTAATCCTAACCAATACCCTAAACCGAGCCCTAACCCTAACACTAACCCTAACCCTAACCCTAACCCATACCCTACGCCGTACCCGAAGCCATCCCCGAACCCGTACCCTAAGCCGTACCCTAAGCCGTACCCTAAGCCTAACCCTAACCCTAGGCTACCCTTGACTGCTTCTGCCTCCAATAGATTTCCTAAGCACTAGTGTTTTAAGGAACAGCTTAAAAAGAGAATCTTATTGTGATTTCTTTATAATGGGTGTGTTCCTTATCTTATCCTAGTGTCTAAACTCTTCTCCATGGCTGGACCTCCAAATAATATTCCTTTATGTGCTAAGGGGTATCTAGAGAGTGGGATAGGTTTAATAACTACCCTAACACTAATGCGTACCCTAACCCTAACCCCTACCCTATCGCTAACACGTACCCTAATCCTAACCAATACCCTAAACCGAGCCCTAACCCTAACACTAACCCTAACCCTAACCCTAACACATACCCTACGCCGTACCAGAAGCCCTCCCCGAACCCGTACCCTAAGCCGTACCCTAAGCCTAACCCTAAACGTAGGCTACCCTTGAATGCGTCTGCCTCCAATAGATTTCCTAAGCAGTAGTGTTTTAAGGAACAGCTTAAAAAGAGAATCCTAATGTGATTTCTTTATAATGGGTGTGTTCCTTATCTTATCCTAGTGTCTAAATTCTTCTCCATGGCTGGACCTCCAAATAATATTCCTTTACGTGCTAAGGGGTATCTAGAGAGTGGGATAGCTTTAATAACTACCCTAACACTAACGCGTACCCTAACCCTAACCCCTACCCTAACCCTAACACGTACCCTAATCCTAACCAATACCCTAAACCGAGCCCTAACCCTAACACTAACCCTAACCCTAACCCTAACCCATACCCTACGCCGTACCCGAAGCCATCCCCGAACCCGTACCCTAAGCCGTACCCTAAGCCGTACCCTAAGCCTAACCCTAACCCTAGGCTACCCTTGACTGCTTCTGCCTCCAATATATTTCCTAAGCACTAGTGTTTTAAGGAACAGCTTAAAAAGAGAATCTTATTGTGATTTCTTTATAATGGGTGTGTTCCTTATCTTATCCTAGTGTCTAAACTCTTCTCCATGGCTGGACCTCCAAATAATATTCCTTTATGTGCTAAGGGGTATCTAGAGAGTGGGATAGGTTTAATAACTACCCTAACACTAATGCGTACCCTAACCCTAACCCCTACCCTATCGCTAACACGTACCCTAATCCTAACCAATACCCTAAACCGAGCCCTAACCCTAACACTAACCCTAACCCTAACCCTAACACATACCCTACGCCGTACCAGAAGCCCTCCCCGAACCCGTACCCTAAGCCGTACCCTAAGCCTAACCCTAAACGTAGGCTACCCTTGAATGCTTCTGCCTCCAATAGATTTCCTAAGCAGTAGTGTTTTAAGGAACAGCTTAAAAAGAGAATCCTAATGTGATTTCTTTATAATGGGTGTGTTCCTTATCTTATCCTAGTGTCTAAATTCTTCTCCATGGCTGGACCTCCAAATAATATTCCTTTACGTGCTAAGGGGTATCTAGAGAGTGGGATAGCTTTAATAACTACCCTAACACTAACGCGTACCCTAACCCTAACCCCTACCCTACCCTAACACGTACCCTAATCCTAAACAATACCCTAAACCGAGCCCTAACCCTAACACTAACCCTAACCCTATCCCTAACCCATACCCTACGCCGTACACGAAGCCATCCCCGAACCCGTACCCTAAGCCGTACCCTAAGCCGTACCCTAAGCCTAACCCTAACCCTAGGCTACCCTTGACTGCTTCTGCCTCCAATAGATTTTCTAAGCACTAGTGTTTTAAGGAACAGCTTAAAAAGAGAATCCTAATGTGATTTCTTTATAATGGGTGTGTTCCTTATCTTATCCTAGTGTCTAAACTCTTCTCCATGGCTGGACCTCCAAATAATATTCCTTTACGTGCTAAGGGGTATCTAGAGAGTGGGTTAGGTTTAATAACTACCCTAACACTAACGCGTACCCTAACCCTAAACCCTACCCTAACCCTAACACGTACCCTAATCCTAACCAATACCCTATACCGAGCCCTAACCCTAACACTAACCCTAACCCTAACCCTAACCCATACCCTACGCCGTACCAGAAGCCCTCCCCGAACCCGTACCCTAAGCCATACCCTAAGCCTAACCCTAAGCCTAACCCTAACCCTAGGCTACCCTTGACTGCTTCTGCCTCCAATAGATTTCCTAAGCACTAGTGTTTTAAGGAACAGCTTAAAAAGAGAATCCTAATGTGATTTCTTTATAATGGGTGTGTTCCTTATCTTATCCTAGTGTCTAAACTCTTCTCCATGGCTGGACCTCCAAATAATATTCCTTTACGTGCTAAGGGGTATCTAGAGAGTGGGTTAGGTTTAATAACTACCCTAACACTAACGCGTACCCTAACCCTAACCCCTACCCTATCGCTAACACGTACCCTAATCCTAACCAATACCCTAAACCGAGCCCTAACCCTAACACTAACCCTAACCCTAACCCTAACCCATACCCCACGCCATACCAGAAGCCCTCCCCGTACCCGTACCCTAAGCCGTACCCTAAGCCTAACCCTAAGCCTAACCCTAACCCTAGGCTACCCTTGACTGCTTCTGCCTCCAATAGATTTCCTAAGCACTAGTGTTTTAAGGAACAGCTTAAAAAGAGAATCCTAATGTGATTTCTTTATAATGGGTGTGTTCCTTATCTTATCCTAGTGTCTAAACTCTTCTCCATGGCTGGACCTCCAAATAATATTCCTTTACGTGCTAAGGGGTATCTAGAGATTGGGATAGGTTTAATAACTACCCTAACACTAACGCGTACCCTAACCCTAACCCCTACCCTAACCCTAACACGTACCCTAATCCTAACCAATACCCTAAGCCGAGCCCTAACCCTAACACTAACCCTAACCCTAACCCTAACCCATACCCTAAGCCGTACCCGAAGCCCTCCCCAAACCCGTACCCTAAGCCGTACCCTAAGCCGTACCCTAAGCCTAACCCTAACCCTAGGCTACCCTTGACTGCTTCTGCCTCCAATAGATTTCCTAAGCACTAGTGTTTTAAGGAACAGCTTAAAAAGAGAATCCTAATGTGATTTCTTTATAATGGGTGTGTTCCTTATCTTATCCTAGTGTCTAAACTCTTCTCCATGGCTGGACCCCCAAATAATATTCCTTTACGTGCTAAGGGGTATCTAGAGTGTGGGATAGGTTTAATAACTACCCTAACCCTAACACGTACCCTAATCCTAACCCGTACCCTAAACCGAGCCCTAACCCTAACACTAACCCTAACCCTAACCCTAACCCATACCCTACGCCATACCCGAAGCCCTCCCCGAACCCGTACCCTAAGCCGTACCCTAAGCCGTACCCTAAGCCTAACCCTAACCCTAGGCTACCCTTGACTGCTTCTGCCTCCAATAGATTTCCTAAGCACTAGTGTTTTAAGGAACAGCTTAAAAAGAGAATCCTAATGTGATTTCTTTACAATGGGTGTGTTCCTTATCTTATCCTAGTGTCTAAACTCTTCTCCATGGCTGGACCTCCAAATAATATTCCTTTACGTGCCAAGGGGTATCTAGAGACTGGGATAGGTTTAATAACTACCCTAACACTAACGCGTACCCTAACCCTAACCCCTACCCTAACCCTAACACGTACCCTAATCCTAACCAATACCCTAAACCGAGCCCTAACCCTAACACTAACCCTAACCGTAACCCTAACCCATACCCTACGCCGTACCCGAAGCCCTCCCCGATCCGGTACCCTAAGCCGTCTCCTAAGCCGTACCCTAAGCCTAAACCTAACCCTAGGCTACCCTTGACTGCTTCTGCCTCCAATAGATTTTCTAAGCACTAGTGTTTTAAGGAACAGCTTAAAAAGAGAATCCTAATGTGATTTCTTTATAATGGGTGTGTTCCTTATCTTATCCTAGTGTCTAAACTCTTCTCCATGGCTGAACCTCCAAATAATATTCCTTTACGTGCTAAGGGGTATCTAGAGAGTGGGTTAGGTTTAATAACTACCCTAACACTAACGCGTACCCTAACCCTAAACCCTACCCTAACCCTAACACGTACCCTAATCCTAACCAATACCCTATACCGAGCCCTAACCCTAACACTAACCCTAACCCTAACCCTAACCCATACCCTACGCCGTACCAGAAGCCCTCCCCGAACCCGTACCCTAAGCCGTACCCTAAGCCTAACACTAAGCCTAACCCTAACCCTAGGCTACCCTTGGATGCTTCTGCCTCCAATAGATTTCCTAAGCACTAGTGTTTTAAGGAACAGTTTAAAAAGCGAATCCTAATGTGATTTTTTATAATGGGTGTGTTCCTTATCTTATCCTAGTGTCTAAACTCTTCTCCATGGCTGGACCTCCAAATAATATTCCTTTATGTGCTAAGGGGTATCTAGAGAGTGGGATAGGTTTAATAACTACCCTAACACTAATGCGTACCCTAACCCTAACCCCTACCCTATCGCTAACACGTACCCTAATCCTAACCAATACCCTAAACCGAGCCCTAACCCTAACACTAACCCTAACCCTAACCCTAACACATACCCTACGCCGTACCAGAAGCCCTCCCCGAACCCGTACCCTAAGCCGTACCCTAAGCCTAACCCTAAACGTAGGCTACCCTTGAATGCTTCTGCCTCCAATAGATTTCCTAAGCAGTAGTGTTTTAAGGAACAGCTTAAAAAGAGAATCCTAATGTGATTTCTTTATAATGGGTGTGTTCCTTATCTTATCCTAGTGTCTAAATTCTTCTCCATGGCTGGACCTCCAAATAATATTCCTTTACGTGCTAAGGGGTATCTAGAGAGTGGGATAGCTTTAATAACTACCCTAACACTAACGCGTACCCTAACCCTAACCCCTACCCTAACCCTAACACGTACCCTAATCCTAACCAATACCCTAAACCGAGCCCTAACCCTAACACTAACCCTAACCCTAACCCTAACCCATACCCTACGCCATACCCGAAGCCATCCCCGAACCCGTACCCTAAGCCGTACCCTAAGCCGTACCCTAAGCCTAACCCTAACCCTAGGCTACCCTTGACTGCTTCTGCCTCCAATAGATTTCCTAAGCACTAGTGTTTTAAGGAACAGCTTAAAAAGAGAATCTTATTGTGATTTCTTTATAATGGGTGTGTTCCTTATCTTATCCTAGTGTCTAAACTCTTCTCCATGGCTGGACCTCCAAATAATATTCCTTTATGTGCTAAGGGGTATCTAGAGAGTGGGATAGGTTTAATAACTACCCTAACACTAATGCGTACCCTAACCCTAACCCCTACCCTATCGCTAACACGTACCCTAATCCTAACCAATACCCTAAACCGAGCCCTAACCCTAACACTAACCCTAACCCTAACCCTAACACATACCCTACGCCGTACCAGAAGCCCTCCCCGAACCCGTACCCTAAGCCGTACCCTAAGCCTAACCCTAAGCCTAACCCTAACCCTAGGCTACCCTTGGATGCTTCTGCCTCCAATAGATTTCCTAAGCAGTAGTGTTTTAAGGAACAGCTTAAAAAGAGAATCCTAATGTGATTTCTTTATAATGGGTGTGTTCCTTATCTTATCCTAGTGTCTAAATTCTTCTCCATGGCTGGACCTCCAAATAATATTCCTTTACGTGCTAAGGGGTATCTAGAGAGTGGGATAGCTTTAATAACTACCCTAACACTAACGCGTACCCTAACCCTAACCCCTACCCTACCCTAACACGTACCCTAATCCTAAACAATACCCTAAACCGAGCCCTAACCCTAACACTAACCCTAACCCTAACCCTAACCCATACCCTACGCCGTACACGAAGCCATCCCCGAACCCGTACCCTAAGCCGTACCCTAAGCCGTACCCTAAGCCTAACCCTAACCCTAGGCTACCCTTGACTGCTTCTGCCTCCAATAGATTTTCTAAGCACTAGTGTTTTAAGGAACAGCTTAAAAAGAGAATCCTAATGTGATTTCTTTATAATGGGTGTGTTCCTTATCTTATCCTAGTGTCTAAACTCTTCTCCATGGCTGGACCTCCAAATAATATTCCTTTACGTGCTAAGGGGTATCTAGAGAGTGGGTTAGGTTTAATAACTACCCTAACACTAACGCGTACCCTAACCCTAAACCCTACCCTAACCCTAACACGTACCCTAATCCTAACCAATACCCTATACCGAGCCCTAACCCTAACACTAACCCTAACCCTAACCCTAACCCATACCCTACGCCGTACCAGAAGCCCTCCCCGAACCCGTACCCTAAGCCATACCCTAAGCGTAACCCTAAGCCTAACCCTAACCCTAGGCTACCCTTGACTGCTTCTCCCTCCAATAGATTTCCTAAGCACTAGTGTTTTAAGGAACAGCTTAAAAAGAGAATCCTAAAGTGATTTCTTTATAATGGGTGTGTTCCTTATCTTATCCTAGTGTCTAAACTCTTCTCCATGGCTGGACCTCCAAATAATATTCCTTTACGTGCTAAGGGGTATCTAGAGAGTGGGTTAGGTTTAATAACTACCCTAACACTAACGCGTACCCTAACCCTAACCCCTACCCTATCGCTAACACGTACCCTAATCCTAACCAATACCCTAAACCGAGCCCTAACCCTAACACTAACCCTAACCCTAACCCTAACCCATACCCCACGCCATACCAGAAGCCCTCCCCGAACCCGTACCCTAAGCCGTACCCTAAGCCTAACCCTAAGCCTAACCCTAACCCTAGGCTACCCTTGACTGCTTCTGCCTCCAATAGATTTCCTAAGCACTAGTGTTTTAAGGAACAGCTTAAAAAGAGAATCCTAATGTGATTTCTTTATAATGGGTGTGTTCCTTATCTTATCCTAGTGTCTAAACTCTTCTCCATGGCTGGACCTCCAAATAATATTCCTTTACGTGCTAAGGGGTATCTAGAGATTGGGATAGGTTTAATAACTACCCTAACACTAACGCGTACCCTAACCCTAACCCCTACCCTAACCCTAACACGTACCCTAATCCTAACCAATACCCTAAGCCGAGCCCTAACCCTAACACTAACCCTAACCCTAACCCTAACCCATACCCTAAGCCGTACCCGAAGCCCTCCCCAAACCCGTACCCTAAGCCGTACCCTAAGCCGTACCCTAAGCCTAACCCTAACCCTAGGCTACCCTTGACTGCTTCTGCCTCCAATAGATTTCCTAAGCACTAGTGTTTTAAGGAACAGCTTAAAAAGAGAATCCTAATGTGATTTCTTTATAATGGGTGTGTTCCTTATCTTATCCTAGTGTCTAAACTCTTCTCCATGGCTGGACCCCCAAATAATATTCCTTTACGTGCTAAGGGGTATCTAGAGAGTGGGATAGGTTTAATAACTACCCTAACCCTAACGCGTACCCTAACCCTATCCCCTACCCTAACCCTAACACGTACCCTAATCCTAACCCGTACCCTAAACCGAGCCCTAACCCTAACACTAACCCTAACCCTAACCCTAACCCATACCCTACGCCATACCCGAAGCCCTCCCCGAACCCGTACCCTAAGCCGTACCCTAAGCCGTACCCTAAGCCTAACCCTAACCCTAGGCTACCCTTGACTGCTTCTGCCTCCAATAGATTTCCTAAGCACTAGTGTTTTAAGGAACAGCTTAAAAAGAGAATCCTAATGTGATTTCTTTACAATGGGTGTGTTCCTTATCTTATCCTAGTGTCTAAACTCTTCTCCATGGCTGGACCTCCAAATAATATTCCTTTACGTGCTAAGGGGTATCTAGAGACTGGGATAGGTTTAATAACTACCCTAACACTAACGCGTACCCTAACCCTAACCCCTACCCTAACCCTAACACGTACCCTAATCCTAACCAATACCCTAAACCGAGCCCTAACCCTAACACTAACCCTAACCGTAACCCTAACCCATACCCTACGCCGTACCCGAAGCCCTCCCCGAACCGGTACCCTAAGCCATCTCCTAAGCCGTACCCTAAGCCTAAACCTAACCCTAGGCTACCCTTGACTGCTTCTGCCTCCAATAGATTTTCTAAGCACTAGTGTTTTAAGGAACAGCTTAAAAAGAGAATCCTAATGTGATTTCTTTATAATGGGTGTGTTCCTTATCTTATCCTAGTGTCTAAACTCTTCTCCATGGCTGAACCTCCAAATAATATTCCTTTACGTGCTAAGGGGTATCTAGAGAGTGGGTTAGGTTTAATAACTACCCTAACACTAACGCGTACCCTAACCCTAAACCCTACCCTAACCCTAACACGTACCCTAATCCTAACCAATACCCTATACCGAGCCCTAACCCTAACACTAACCCTAACCCTAACCCTAACCCATACCCTACGCCGTACCAGAAGCCCTCCCCGAACCCGGACCCTAAGCCATACCCTAAGCCTAACCCTAAGCCTAACCCTAACCCTAGGCTACCCTTGACTGCTTCTGCCTCCAATAGATTTCCTAAGCACTAGTGTTTTAAGGAACAGCTTAAAAAGAGAATCCTAATGTGACTTTTTATAATGGGTGTGTTCCTTATCTTATCCTAGTGTCTAAACTCTTCTCCATGGCTGGACCTCCAAATAATATTCCTTTATGTGCTAAGGGGTATCTAGAGAGTGGGATAGGTTTAATAACTACCCTAACACTAATGCGTACCCTAACCCTAACCCCTACCCTATCGCTAACACGTACCCTAATCCTAACCAATACCCTAAACCGAGCCCTAACCCTAACACTAACCTTAACCCTAACCCTAACCCATACCCTACGCCGTACCAGAAGCCCTCCCCGAACCCGGACCCTAAGCCATACCCTAAGCCTAACCCTAAGCCTAACCCTAACCCTAGGCTACCCTTGACTGCTTCTGCCTCCAATAGATTTCCTAAGCACTAGTGTTTTAAGGAACAGCTTAAAAAGAGAATCCTAATGTGATTTCTTTATAATGGGTGTGTTCCTTATCTTATCCTAGTGTCTAAACTCTTCTCCATGGCTGGACCTCCAAATAATATTCCTTTACGTGCTAAGGGGTATCTAGAGATTGGGATAGGTTTAATAACTACCCTAACACTAACGCGTACCCTAACCCTAACCCCTACCCTAACCCTAACACGTACCCTAATCCTAACCAATACCCTAAGCCGAGCCCTAACCCTAACACTAACCCTAACCCTAACCCTAACCCATACCGTACGCCGTACCCGAAGCCCTCCCCAAACCCGTACCCTAAGCCGTACCCTAAGCCGTACCCTAAGCCTAACCCTAACCCTAGGCTACCCTTGACTGCTTCTGCCTCCAATAGATTTCCTAAGCACTAGTGTTTTAAGGAACAGCTTAAAAAGAGAATCCTAATGTGATTTCTTTATAATGGGTGTGTTCCTTATCTTATACTAGTGTCTAAACTCTTCTCCATGGCTGGACCCCCAAATAATATTCCTTTACGTGCTAAGGGGTATCTAGAGTGTGGGATAGGTTTAATAACTACCCTAACCCTAATGCGTACCCTAACCCTATCCCCTACCCTAACCCTAACACGTACCCTAATCCTAACCCGTACCCTAAACCGAGCCCTAACCCTAACACTAACCCTAACCCTAACCCTAACCCATACCCTACGCCATACCCGAAGCCCTCCCCGAACCCGTACCCTAAGCCGTACCCTAAGCCGTACCCTAAGCCTAACCCTAACCCTAGGCTACCCTTGACTGCTTCTGCCTCCAATAGATTTCCTAAGCACTAGTGTTTTAAGGAACAGCTTAAAAAGAGAATCCTAATGTGATTTCTTTACAATGGGTGTGTTCCTTATCTTATCCTAGTGTCTAAACTCTTCTCCATGGCTGGACCTCCAAATAATATTCCTTTACGTGCTAAGGGGTATCTAGAGACTGGGATAGGTTTAATAACTACCCTAACACTAACGCGTACCCTAACCCTAACCCCTACCCTAACCCTAAAACGTACCCTAATCCTAACCAATACCCTAAACCGAGCCCTAACCCTAACACTAACCCTAACCGTAACCCTAACCCATACCCTACGCCGTACCCGAAGCCCTCCCCGAACCGGTACCCTAAGCCGTACCCTAAGCCTAACCCTAAGCCTAAACCTAACCCTAGGCTACCCTTGACTGCTTCTGCCTCCAATAGGTTTTCTAAGCACTAGTGTTTTAAGGAACAGCTTAAAAAAGAATCCTAATGTGATTTCTTTATAATGGGTGTGTTCCTTATCTTATCCTAGTGTCTAAACTCTTCTCCATGGCTGAACCTCCAAATAATATTCCTTTACGTACTAAGGGGTATCTAGAGAGTGGGTTAGGTTTAATAACTACCCTAACACTAACGCGTACCCTAACCCTAAACCCTACCCTAACCCTAACACGTACCCTAATCCTAACCAATACCCTATACCGAGCCCTAACCCTAACACTAACCCTAACCCTAACCCTAACCCATACCCTACGCCGTACCAGAAGCCCTCCCCGAACCCGGACCCTAAGCCATACCCTAAGCCTAACCCTAAGCCTAACCCTAACCCTAGGCTACCCTTGACTGCTTCTGCCTCCAATAGATTTCCTAAGCACTAGTGTTTTAAGGAACAGCTTAAAAAGAGAATCCTAATGTGACTTTTTATAATGGGTGTGTTCCTTATCTTATCCTAGTGTCTAAACTCTTCTCCATGGCTGGACCTCCAAATAATATTCCTTTATGTGCTAAGGGGTATCTAGAGAGTGGGATAGGTTTAATAACTACCCTAACACTAATGCGTACCCTAACCCTAACCCCTACCCTATCGCTAACACGTACCCTAATCCTAACCAATACCCTAAACCGAGCCCTAACCCTAACACTAACCTTAACCCTAACCCTAACCCATACCCTACGCCGTACCAGAAGCCCTCCCCGAACCCGGACCCTAAGCCATACCCTAAGCCTAACCCTAAGCCTAACCCTAACCCTAGGCTACCCTTGACTGCTTCTGCCTCCAATAGATTTCCTAAGCACTAGTGTTTTAAGGAACAGCTTAAAAAGAGAATCCTAATGTGATTTCTTTATAATGGGTGTGTTCCTTATCTTATCCTAGTGTCTAAACTCTTCTCCATGGCTGGACCTCCAAATAATATTCCTTTACGTGCTAAGGGGTATCTAGAGATTGGGATAGGTTTAATAACTACCCTAACACTAACGCGTACCCTAACCCTAACCCCTACCCTAACCCTAACACGTACCCTAATCCTAACCAATACCCTAAGCCGAGCCCTAACCCTAACACTAACCCTAACCCTAACCCTAACCCATACCGTACGCCGTACCCGAAGCCCTCCCCAAACCCGTACCCTAAGCCGTACCCTAAGCCGTACCCTAAGCCTAACCCTAACCCTAGGCTACCCTTGACTGCTTCTGCCTCCAATAGATTTCCTAAGCACTAGTGTTTTAAGGAACAGCTTAAAAAGAGAATCCTAATGTGATTTCTTTATAATGGGTGTGTTCCTTATCTTATACTAGTGTCTAAACTCTTCTCCATGGCTGGACCCCCAAATAATATTCCTTTACGTGCTAAGGGGTATCTAGAGTGTGGGATAGGTTTAATAACTACCCTAACCCTAATGCGTACCCTAACCCTATCCCCTACCCTAACCCTAACACGTACCCTAATCCTAACCCGTACCCTAAACCGAGCCCTAACCCTAACACTAACCCTAACCCTAACCCTAACCCATACCCTACGCCATACCCGAAGCCCTCCCCGAACCCGTACCCTAAGCCGTACCCTAAGCCGTACCCTAAGCCTAACCCTAACCCTAGGCTACCCTTGACTGCTTCTGCCTCCAATAGATTTCCTAAGCACTAGTGTTTTAAGGAACAGCTTAAAAAGAGAATCCTAATGTGATTTCTTTACAATGGGTGTGTTCCTTATCTTATCCTAGTGTCTAAACTCTTCTCCATGGCTGGACCTCCAAATAATATTCCTTTACGTGCTAAGGGGTATCTAGAGACTGGGATAGGTTTAATAACTACCCTAACACTAACGCGTACCCTAACCCTAACCCCTACCCTAACCCTAAAACGTACCCTAATCCTAACCAATACCCTAAACCGAGCCCTAACCCTAACACTAACCCTAACCGTAACCCTAACCCATACCCTACGCCGTACCCGAAGCCCTCCCCGAACCGGTACCCTAAGCCGTACCCTAAGCCTAACCCTAAGCCTAAACCTAACCCTAGGCTACCCTTGACTGCTTCTGCCTCCAATAGGTTTTCTAAGCACTAGTGTTTTAAGGAACAGCTTAAAAAAGAATCCTAATGTGATTTCTTTATAATGGGTGTGTTCCTTATCTTATCCTAGTGTCTAAACTCTTCTCCATGGCTGAACCTCCAAATAATATTCCTTTACGTACTAAGGGGTATCTAGAGAGTGGGTTAGGTTTAATAACTACCCTAACACTAACGCGTACCCTAACCCTAAACCCTACCCTAACCCTAACACGTACCCTAATCCTAACCAATACCCTATACCGAGCCCTAACCCTAACACTAACCCTAACCCTAACCCTAACCCATACCCTACGCCGTACCAGAAGCCCTCCCCGAACTCGTACCCTAAGCCGTACCCTAAGCCTAACCCTAACCCTAGGCTACCCTTGACTGCTTCTGCCTCCAATAGATTTCCTAAGCACTAGTGTTTTAAGGAACAGCTTAAAAAGAGAATCCTAATGTGATTTCTTTATAATGGGTGTGTTCCTTATCTTATCCTAGTGTCTAAACTCTTCTCCATGGCTGGACCTCCAAATAATATTCCTTTACGTGCTAAGGGGTATCTAGAGATTGGGATAGGTTTAATAACTACCCTAACACTAACGCGTACCCTAACCCTAACCCCTACCCTAAACCTAACACGTACCCTAATCCTAACCAATACCCTAAGCCGAGCCCTAACCCTAACACTAACCCTAACCCTAACCCTAACCCATACCCTACGCCATACCCGAAGCCCTCCCCGAACCCGTACCCTAAGCCGTACCCTAAGCCGTACCCTAAGCCTAACCCTAACCCTAGGCTACCCTTGACTGCTTCTGCCTCCAATAGATTTCCTAAGCACTAGTGTTTTAAGGAACAGCTTAAAAAGAGAATCCTAATGTGATTTCTTTACAATGGGTGTGTTCCTTATCTTATCCTAGTGTCTAAACTCTTCTCCATGGCTGGACCTCCAAATAATATTCCTTTACGTGCTAAGGGGTATCTAGAGACTGGGATAGGTTTAATAACTACCCTAACACTAATGCGTACCCTAACCCTAACCCCTACCCTAACCCTAACACGTACCCTAATCCTAACCAATACCCTAAACCGAGCCCTAACCCTAACACTAACCCTAACCGTAACCCTAACCCATACCCTACGCCGTACCCGAAGCCCTCCCCGAACCGGTACCCTAAGCCGTACCCTAAGCCTAACCCTAAGCCTAAACCTAACCCTAGGCTACCCTTGACTGCTTCTGCCTCCAATAGGTTTTCTAAGCACTAGTGTTTTAAGGAACAGCTTAAAAAAGAATCCTAATGTGATTTCTTTATAATGGGTGTGTTCCTTATCTTATCCTAGTGTCTAAACTCTTCTCCATGGCTGAACCTCCAAATAATATTCCTTTACGTACTAAGGGGTATCTAGAGAGTGGGTTAGGTTTAATAACTACCCTAACACTAACGCGTACCCTAACCCTAAACCCTACCCTAACCCTAACACGTACCCTAATCCTAACCAATACCCTATACCGAGCCCTAACCCTAACACTAACCCTAACCCTAACCCTAACCCATACCCTACGCCGTACCAGAAGCCCTCCCCGAACTCGTACCCTAAGCCGTACCCTAAGCCTAACCCTAACCCTAGGCTACCCTTGACTGCTTCTGCCTCCAATAGATTTCCTAAGCACTAGTGTTTTAAGGAACAGCTTAAAAAGAGAATCCTAATGTGATTTCTTTATAATGGGTGTGTTCCTTATCTTATCCTAGTGTCTAAACTCTTCTCCATGGCTGGACCTCCAAATAATATTCCTTTACGTGCTAAGGGGTATCTAGAGATTGGGATAGGTTTAATAACTACCCTAACACTAACGCGTACCCTAACCCTAACCCCTACCCTAACCCTAACACGTACCCTAATCCTAACCAATACCCTAAGCCGAGCCCTAACCCTAACACTAACCCTAACCCTAACCCTAACCCATACCGTACGCCGTACCCGAAGCCCTCCCCAAACCCGTACCCTAAGCCGTACCCTAAGCCGTACCCTAAGCCTAACCCTAACCCTAGGCTACCCTTGACTGCTTCTGCCTCCAATAGATTTCCTAAGCACTAGTGTTTTAAGGAACAGCTTAAAAAGAGAATCCTAATGTGATTTCTTTATAATGGGTGTGTTCCTTATCTTATCCTAGTGTCTAAACTCTTCTCCATGGCTGGACCCCCAAATAATATTCCTTTACGTGCTAAGGGGTATCTAGAGTGTGGGATAGGTTTAATAACTACCCTAACCCTAATGCGTACCCTAACCCTATCCCCTACCCTAACCCTAACACGTACCCTAATCCTAACCCGTACCCTAAACCGAGCCCTAACCCTAACACTAACCCTAACCCTAACCCTAACCCATACCCTACGCCATACCCGAAGCCCTCCCCGAACCCGTACCCTAAGCCGTACCCTAAGCCTAACCCTAACCCTAGGCTACCCTTGACTGCTTCTGCCTCCAATAGATTTCCTAAGCACTAGTGTTTTAAGGAACAGCTTAAAAAGAGAATCCTAATGTGATTTCTTTACAATGGGTGTGTTCCTTATCTTATCCTAGTGTCTAAATTCTTCTCCATGGCTGGACCTCCAAATAATATTCCTTTACGTGCTAAGGGGTATCTAGAGAGTGGGATAGCTTTAATAACTACCCTAACACTAACGCTTACCCTAACCCTAACCCCTACCCTAACCCTAACACGTACCCTAATCCTAACCAATACCCTAAGCCCAGCCCTAACCCTAACACTAACCCTAACCCTAACCCTAACCCATACCCTACGCCGTACCCAAAGCCCTCCCCAAACCCGTACCCTAAGCCGTACCCTAAGCCGTACCCTAAGCCTAACCCTAACCCTAGGATACCCTTGACTGCTTCTGCCTCCAATAGATTTCCTAAGCACTAGTGTTTTAAGGAACAGCTTAAAAAGAGAATCCTAATGTGATTTCTTTATAATGGGTGTGTTCCTTAACTTATCCTAGTGTCTAAACTCTTCTCCATGGCTGAACCTCCAAATAATATTCCTTTACGTGCTAAGGGGTATCTAGAGAGTGGGTTAGGTTTAATAACTACCCTAACACTAACGCGTACCCTAACCCTAAACCCTACCCTAACCCTAACACGTACCCTAATCCTAACCAATACCCTATACCGAGCCCTAACCCTAACACTAACCCTAACCCTAACCCTAACACATACCCTACGCCGTACCACAAGCCCTCCCCGAACCCGTACCCTAAGCCGTACCCTAAGCCTAACCCTAACCCTAGGCTACCCTTGGATGCTTCTGCCTCCAATAGATTTCCTAAGCACTAGTGTTTTAAGGAACAGCTTAAAAAGAGAATCCTAATGTGATTTCTTTATAATGGGTGTGTTCCTTATCTTATCCTAGTGTCTAAACTCTTCTCCATGGCTGGACCTCCAAATAATATTCCTTTATGTGCTAAGGGGTATCTAGAGAGTGGGATAGGTTTAATAACTACCCTAACACTAATGCGTACCCTAACCCTAACCCCTACCCTATCGCTAACACGTACCCTAATCCTAACCAATACCCTAAACCGAGCCCTAACCCTAACACTAACCCTAACCCTAACCCTAACACATACCCTACGCCGTACCAGAAGCCCTCCCCGAACACGTACCCTAAGCCGTACCCTAAGCCTAACCCTAAGCCTAACCCTAAACGTAGGCTACCCTTGAATGCTTCTGCCTCCAATAGATTTCCTAAGCAGTAGTGTTTTAAGGAACAGCTTAAAAAGAGAATCCTAATGTGATTTCTTTATAATGGGTGTGTTCCTTATCTTATCCTAGTGTCTAAATTCTTCTCCATGGCTGGACCTCCAAATAATATTCCTTTACGTGCTAAGGGGTATCTAGAGAGTGGGATAGCTTTAATAACTACCCTAACACTAACGCGTACCCTAACCCTATCCCCTACCCTAACCCTAACACGTATCCTAATCCTAACCCGTACCCTAAACCGAGCCCAAACCCTAACACTAACCCTAACCCTAACCCTAACCCATACCCTACGCCATACCCGAAGCCCTCCCCGAACCCGTACCCTAAGCCGTACCCTAAGCCGTACCCTAAGCCTAACCCTAACCCTAGGCTACCCTTGACTGCTTCTGCCTCCAATAGATTTCCTAAGCACTAGTGTTTTAAGGAACAGCTTAAAAAGAGAATCCTAATGTGATTTCTTTACAATGGGTGTGTTCCTTATCTTATCCTAGTGTCTAAACTCTTCTCCATGGCTGGACCTCCAAATAATATTCCTTTACGTGCTAAGGGGTATCTAGAGACTGGGATAGGTTTAATAACTACCCTAACACTAACGCGTACCCTAACCCTAACCCCTACCCTAACGCTAACACGTACCCTAATCCTAACCAATACCCTAAACCGAGCCCTAACCCTAACACTAACCCTAACCGTAACCCTAACCCATACCCTACGCCGTACCCGAAGCCCTCCCCGAACCGGTACCCTAAGCCGTACCCTAAGCCTAACCCTAACCCTAGGCTACCCTTGGATGCTTCTGCCTCCAATAGATTTCCTAAGCACTAGTGTTTTAAGGAACAGCTTAAAAAGAGAATCCTAATGTGATTTCTTTATAATGGGTGTGTTCCTTATCTTATCCTAGTGTCTAAACTCTTCTCCATGGCTGGACCTCCAAATAATATTCCTTTATGTGCTAAGGGGTATCTAGAGAGTGGGATAGGTTTAATAACTACCCTAACACTAATGCGTACCCTAACCCTAACCCCTACCCTATCGCTAACACGTACCCTAATCCTAACCAATACCCTAAACCGAGCCCTAACCCTAACACTAACCCTAACCCTAACACTAACCCATACCCTACGCCGTACCAGAAGCCCTCCCCGAACCCGTACCCTAAGCCGTACCCTAAGCCTAACCCTAAGCCTAACCCTAAACGTAGGCTACCCTTGAATGCTTCTGCCTCCAATAGATTTCCTAAGCAGTAGTGTTTTAAGGAACAGCTTAAAAAGAGAATCCTAATGTGATTTCTTTATAATGGGTGTGTTCCTTATCTTATCCTAGTGTCTAAATTCTTCTCCATGGCTGGACCTTCAAATAATATTCCTTTACGTGCTAAGGGGTATCTAGAGAGTGGGATAGCTTTAATAACTACCCTAACACTAACGCGTACCCTAACCCTAACCCCTACCCTAACCCTAACACGTACCCTAATCCTAACCAATACCCTAAACCGAGCCCTAACCCTAACACTAACCCTAACCCTAACCCTAACCCATACCCTACGCCGTACCCGAAGCCATCCCCGAACCCGTACCCTAAGCCGTACCCTAAGCCGTACCCTAAGCCTAACCCTAACCCTAGGCTACCCTTGACTGCTTCTGCCTCCAATAGATTTCCTAAGCACTAGTGTTTTAAGGAACAGCTTAAAAAGAGAATCCTAATGTGATTTCTTTATAATGGGTGTGTTCCTTATCTTATCCTAGTGTCTAAACTCTTCTCCATGGCTGGACCTCCAAATAATATTCCTTTACGTGCTAAGGGGTATCTAGAGACTGGGATAGGTTTAATAACTACCCTAACACTAACGCGTACCCTAACCCTAACCCCTACCCTAACCCTAACACGTACCCTAATCCTAACCAATACCCTAAACCGAGCCCTAACCCTAACCCTAACCCTAACCCATACCCTACGCCGTACCCGAAGCCCTCCCCGAACCGGTACCCTAAGCCGTACCCTAAGCCGTACCCTAAGCCTAACCCTAACCCTAGGCTACCCTTGACTGCTTATGCCTCCAATAGATTTTCTAAGCACTAGTGTTTTAAGGAACAGCTTAAAAAGAGAATCCTAATGTGATTTCTTTATAATGGGTGTGTTCCTTATCTTATCCTAGTGTCTAAACTCTTCTCCATGGCTGGACCTCCAAATAATATTCTTTTACGTGCTAAGGGGTATCTAGAGAGTGGGTTAGGTTTAATAACTACCCTAACACTAACGCGTACCCTAACCCTAAACCCTACCCTAACCCTAACACGTACCCTAATCCTAACCAATACCCTATACCGAGGCCTAACCCTAACACTAACCCTAACCCTAACCCATACCCTACGCCGTACCAGAAGCCCTCCCCGAACCCGTACCCTAAGCCGTACCCTAAGCCTAACCCTAAGCCTAACCCTAACCCTAGGCTACGCTTGACTGCTTCTGCCTCCAATAGATTTCCTAAGCACTAGTGTTTTAAGGAACAGCTTAAAAAGAGAATCCTAATGTGATTTCTTTATAATGGGTGTGTTCCTTATCTTATCCTAGTGTCTAAACTCTTCTCCATGGCTGGACCTCCAAATAATATTCCTTTACGTGCTAAGGGGTATCTAGAGAGTGGGTTAGGTTTAATAACTACCCTAACACTAACGCGTACCCTAACCCTAACCCCTACCCTAACCCTAACACGTACCCTAATCCTAACCAATACCCTAAACCGAGCCCTAACCCTAACACTAACCCTAACCTTAACCCTAATCCATACCCTACGCCGTACCCGAAGCCCTCCCCGAACCGGTACCCTAAGCCGTACCCTAAGCCGTACCCTAAGCCTAATCCTAACCCTAGGCTACCCTTGACTGCTTCTGCCTCCAATAGATTTCCTAAGCACTAGTGTTTTAAGGAACAGCTTAAAAAGAGAATCCTAATGTGATTTCTTTATAATGGGTGTGTTCCTTATCTTATCCTAGTGTCTAAACTCTTCTCCATGGCTGGACCTCCAAATAATATTCCTTTATGTGCTAAGGGGTATCAAGAGAGTGGGATAGCTTTAATAACTACCCTAACACTAACGCGTACCCTAACCCTAGCCCCTACCCTAACCATAACACGTACCCTAATCCTAACCAATACCCTAAACCGAGCCCTAACCCTAACACTAACCCTAACCCTAACCCTAACCCATACCCTACGCCATACCCGAAGCCCTCCCCGAACCCGTACCCTAAGCCGTACCCTAAGCCGTACCCTAAGCCTAACCCTAACCCTAGGCTACCCTTGACTGCTTCTGCCTCCAATAGACTTCCTAAGCACTAGTGTTTTAAGGAACAGCTTAAAAAGAGAATCCTATTGTGATTTCTTTATAATGGGTGTGTTCCTTATCTCATCCTAGTGTCTAAACTCTTCTCCATGGGTGGACCCCCAAATAATATTCCTTTACGTGCTAAGGTGTATCTAGAGAGTGGGATAGGTTTAATAACTACCCTAACCCTAACGCGTACCCTAACCCTAACCCCTACCCTAACCCTAACATGTACCCTAATCCTAACCCGTACCTTAAACCGAGCCCTAACCCTAACACTAACCCTAACCCTAACCCTAACCCATACCCTACGCCGTACCCGAAGCCCTCACCGAACCCGTACCCTAAGCCGTACCCTAAGCCTAACCCTAACCCTAGGCTACCCTTGACTGCTTCTGCCTCCAATAGATTTCCTAAGCACTAGTGTTTTAAGGAACAGCTTAAAAAGAGAATCCTAATGTGATTTCTTTATAATGGGTGTGTTCCTTATCTTATCCTAGTGTCTAAACACTTCTCCATGGCTGGACCCCCAAATAATATTCCTTTACGTGCTAAGGGGTATCTAGAGAGTGGGATAGGTTTAATAACTACCCTAACCCTAACGCGTACCCTAACCCTATCCCCTACCCTAACCCTAACTCGTACCCTAATCCTAACCCGTAACCTAAAACGAGCCCTAACCCTAACACTAACCCTAACCCTAACCCTAACCCATACCCTACGCCGTACCCGAAGCCCTCACCGAACCCGTACCCTAAGCCGTACCCTAAGCCTAACCCTAAGCCTAAACCTAACCCTAGGCTACCCTTGACTGCTTCTGCCTCCAATAGATTTCCTAAGCACTAGTGTTTTAAGGAACAGCTTAAAAAGAGAATCCTAATGTGATTTCTTTATAATGGGTGTGTTCCTTATCTTATCCTAATGTCTAAACTCTTCTCCATGGCTGGACCCCCAAATAATATCCTTTACGTGCTAAGGGGTATCTAGAGAGTGGGATAGCTTTAATAACTACCCTAACACTAACGCGTACCCTAACCCTAACCCCTACCCTAAGCCTAACACGTACCCTAATCCTAACCAATACCCTATACCGAGCCCTAACCCTAACACTAACCCTAACCCTAACCCTAACCCATACCCTATGCCGTACCAGAAGCCCTCCACGAACCCGTACCCTAAGCCGTACCCTAAGCCTAATCCTAAGCCTAACCCTAACCCTAGGCTACCCTTGACTGCTTCTGCCTCCAATAGATTTCCTAAGCACTAGTGTTTTAAGGAACAGCTTAAAAAGAGAATCCTAATGTGATTTCTTTATAATGGGTGTGTTCCTTATCTTATCCTAGTGTCTAAACTCTTCTCCATGGCTGGACCTCCAAATAATATTCCTTTACGTGCTAAAGGGTATCTAGATAGTGGGTTAGGTTTAATAACTACCCTAACACTAACGCGTAACCTAACCCTAAACCCTACCCTATCGCTAACACGTACCCTAATCCTAAACAATACCCTAAACCGAGCCCTAACCCTAACACTAACCCTAACCCTAACCCTAACCCATACCCTACGCCGTACCAGAAGCCCTCCCCGAACCCGTACCCTAAGCCGTACCCTAAGCCTAACCCTAATCCTAACCCTAAACCTAGGCTACCCTTGAATGCTTCTGCCTCCAATAGATTTCCTAAGCACTAGTGTTTTAAGGAACAGCTTAAAAAGAGAATCCTAATGTGATTTCTTTATAATGGGTGTGTTCCTTATCTTATCCTAGTGTCTAAATTCTTCTCCATGGCTGGACCTCCAAATAATATTCCTTTACGTGCTAAGGGGTATCTAGAGAGTGGGATAGCTTTAATAACTACCCTAACACTAACGCGTACCCTAACCCTAACCCCTACCCTAACCCTAACACGTACCCTAATCCTAACCAATACCCTAAACCGAGCCCTAACCCTAACACTAACCCTAACCCTAACCCTAACCCATACCCTATGCCGTACCCGAAGCCATCCCCGAACCCGTACCCTAAGCCGTACCCTAAGCCGTACCCTAAGCCTAAGCCTAACCCTACGCTACCCTTGACTGCTTCTGCCTCCAATAGATTTCCTAAGCACTAGTGTTTTAAGGAACAGCTTAAAAAGAGAATCCTAATGTGATTTCTTTATAATGCGTGTGTTCCTTATCTTATCCTAGTGTCTAAACTCTTCTCCATGGCTGGACCTCCAAATAATATTGCTTTACGTGCTAAGGGGTATCTAGAGAGTGGGTTAGGTTTAATAACTACCCTAACACTAACGCGTACCCTAACCCTAAACCCTACCCTAACCCTAACACGTACCCTAATCCTAACCAATACCCTATACCGAGCCCTAACCCTAACACTAACCCTAACCCTAACCCTAACCCATACCCTACGCCGTACCAGAAGCCCTCCCCGAACCCGTACCCTAAGCCGTACCCTAAGCCTAACCCTAAGCCTAACCCTAACCCTAGGCTACCCTTGACTGCTTCTGCCTCCAATAGATTTCCTAAGCACTAGTGTTTTAAGGAACAGCTTAAAAAGAGAATCCTAATGTGATTTATTTATAATGGGTGTGTTCCTTATCTTATCCTAGTGTCTAAACTCTTCTCCATGGCTGGACCTCCAAATAATATTCCTTTACGTGCTAAGGGGTATCTAGAGAGTGTGTTAGGTTTAATAACTACCCTAACACTAACGCGTACCCTAACCCTAAACCCTACCCTAACCCTAACACGTACCCTAATCCTAACCAATACCCTATACCGAGCCCTAACCCTAACACTAACCCTAACCCTAACCCTAACCCATACCCTACGCCGTACCAGAAGCCCTCCCCGAACCCGTACCCTAAGCCGTACCCTAAGCCTAACCCTAAGCCTAACCCTAACCCTAGGCTACCCTTGACTGCTTCTGCCTCCAATAGATTTCCTAAGCACTAGTGTTTTAAGGAACAGCTTAAAAAGAGAATCCTAATGTGATTTCTTTATAATGGGTGTGTTCCTTATCTTATCCTAGTGTCTAAACTCTTCTCCATGGCTGGACCTCCAAATAATATTCCTTTACGTGCTAAGGGGTATCTAGAGATTGGGATAGGTTTAATAACTACCCTAACACTAACGCGTACCCTAACCCTAACCCCTACCCTAACCCTAACACGTACCCTAATCCTAACCAATACCCTAAGCCGAGCCCCAACCCTAACACTAACCCTAACCCTAACCCTAACCCATACCCTAAGCCGTACCCGAAGCCCTCCCCAAACCCGTACCCTAAGCCGTACCCTAAGCCGTACCCTAAGCCTAACCCTAACCCTAGGCTACCCTTGACTGCTTCTGCCTCCACTAGATTTCCTAAGCACTAGTGTTTTAAGGAACAGTTTAAAAAGAGAATCCTAATGTGATTTCTTTATAATGGGTGTGTTCCTTATCTTATCCTAGTGTCTAAACTCTTCTCCATGGCTGGACCCCCAAATAATATTCCTTTACGTGCTAAGGGGTATCTAGAGAGTGGGATAGGTTTAATAACTACCCTAACCCTAACGCGTACCCTAACCCTATCCCCTACCCTAACCCTAACTCGTACCCTAATCCTAACCCGTAACCTAAAACGACCCCTAACCCTAACACTAACCCTAACCCTAACCCTAACCCATACCCTACGCCGTACCCGAAGCCCTCAACGAACCCGTACCCTAAGCCGTACCCTAAGCCTAACCCTAAGCCTAACCCTAACCCTAGGCTACCCTTGACTGCTTCTGCCTCCACGAGATTTCCTAAGCACTAGTGTTTTAAGGAACAGCTTAAAAAGAGAATCCTAATGTGATTTCTTTACAATGGGTGTGTTCCTTATCTTATCCTAGTGTCTAAACTCTTCTCCATGGCTGGACCTCCAAATAATATTCCTTTACGTGCTAAGGGGTATCTAGAGACTGGGATAGGTTTAATAACTACCCTAACACTAACGCGTACCCTAACCCTAACCCCTACCCTAACCCTAACACGTACCCTAATCCTAACCAATACCCTAAACCGAGCCCTAACCCTAACACTAACCCTAACCGTAACCCTAACCCATACCCTACGCCGTACCCGAAGCCCTCCCCGAACCGGTACCCTAAGCCGTACCCTAAGCCTAAACCTAACCCTAGGCTACCCTTGACTGCTTCTGCCTCCAATAGATTTTCTAAGCACTAGTGTTTTAAGGAACAGCTTAAAAAGAGAATCCTAATGTGATTTCTTTATAATGGGTGTGTTCCTTATCTTATCCTAGTGTCTAAACTCTTCTCCATGGCTGAACCTCCAAATAATATTCCTTCACGTGCTAAGGGGTATCTAGAGAGTGGGTTAGGTTTAATAACTACCCTAACACTAACGCGTACCCTAACCCTAAACCCTACCCTAACCCTAACACGTACCCTAATCCTAACCAATACCCTAAACCGAGCCCTAACCCTAACACTAACCCTAACCCTAACACTAACCCATACCCTACGCCGTACCAGAAGCCCTCCCCGAACCCGTACCCTAAGCCGTACCCTAAGCCTAACCCTAAGCCTAACCCTAAACGTAGGCTACCCTTGAATGCTTCTGCCTCCAATAGATTTCCTAAGCAGTAGTGTCTTAAGGAACAGCTTAAAAAGAGAATCCTAATGTGATTTCTTTATAATGGGTGTGTTCCTTATCTTATCCTAGTGTCTAAATTCTTCTCCATGGCTGGACCTCCAAATAATATTCTTTTACGTGCTAAGGGGTATCTAGAGAGTGGGTTAGGTTTAATAACTACCCTAACACTAACGCGTACCCTAACCCTAAACCCTACCCTAACCCTAACACGTACCCTAATCCTAACCAATACCCTATACCGAGGCCTAACCCTAACACTAACCCTAACCCTAACCCATACCCTACGCCGTACCAGAAGCCCTCCCCGAACCCGTACCCTAAGCCGTACCCTAAGCCTAACCCTAAGCCTAACCCTAACCCTAGGCTACGCTTGACTGCTTCTGCCTCCAATAGATTTCCTAAGCACTAGTGTTTTAAGGAACAGCTTAAAAAGAGAATCCTAATGTGATTTCTTTATAATGGGTGTGTTCCTTATCTTATCCTAGTGTCTAAACTCTTCTCCATGGCTGGACCTCCAAATAATATTCCTTTACGTGCTAAGGGGTATCTAGAGAGCGGGTTAGGTTTAATAACTACCCTAACACTAACGCGTACCCTAACCCTAACCCCTACCCTAACCCTAACACGTACCCTAATCCTAACCAATACCCTAAACCGAGCCCTAACCCTAACACTAACCCTAACCTTAACCCTAACCCATACCCTACGCCGTACCCGAAGCCCTCCCCGAACCGGTACCCTAAGCCGTACCCTAAGCCGTACCCTAAGCCTAACCCTAACCCTAGGCTACCCTTGACTGCTTCTGCCTCCAATAGATTTCCTAAGCACTAGTGTTTTAAGGAACAGCTTAAAAAGAGAATCCTAATGTGATTTCTTTATAATGGGTGTGTTCCTTATCTTATCCTAGTGTCTAAACTCTTCTCCATGGCTGGACCTCCAAATAATATTCCTTTATGTGCTAAGGGGTATCAAGAGAGTGGGATAGCTTTAATAACTACCCTAACACTAACGCGTACCCTAACCCTAGCCCCTACCCTAACCATAACACGTACCCTAATCCTAACCAATACCCTAAACCGAGCCCTAACCCTAACACTAACCCTAACCCTAACCCTAACCCATACCCTACGCCGTACCCGAAGCCCTCCCCGAACCCGTACCCTAAGCCGTACCCTAAGCTGTACCCTAAGCCTAACCCTAACCCTAGGCTACCCTTGACTGCTTCTGCCTCCAATAGACTTCCTAAGCACTAGTGTTTTAAGGAACAGCTTAAAAAGAGAATCCTATTGTGATTTCTTTATAATGGGTGTGTTCCTTATCTTATCCTAGTGTCTAAACTCTTCTCCATGGGTGGAACCCCAAATAATATTCCTTTACGTGCTAAGGTGTATCTAGAGAGTGGGATAGGTTTAATAACTACCCTAACCCTAACGCGTACCCTAAACCTAACCCCTACCCTAACCCTAACATGTACCCTAATCCTAACCCGTACCTTAAACCGAGCCCTAACCCTAACACTAACCCTAACCCTAACCCTAACCCATACCCTACGCCGTACCCGAAGCCCTCACCGAACCCGTACCCTAAGCCGTACCCTAAGCCTAACCCTAACCCTAGGCTACCCTTGACTGCTTCTGCCTCCAATAGATTTCCTAAGCACTAGTGTTTTAAGGAACAGCTTAAAAAGAGAATCCTAATGTGATTTCTTTACAATGGGTGTGTTCCTTATATTATCCTAGTGTCTAAACTCTTCTCCATGGCTGGACCCCCAAATAATATTCCTTTACGTGCTAAGGGGTATCTAGAGAGTGGGATAGGTTTAATAACTACCCTAACCCTAACGCGTACCCTAACCCTATCCCCTACCCTAACCCTAACTCGTACCCTAATCCTAACCCGTAACCTAAAACGAGCCCTAACCCTAACACTAACCCTAACCCTAACCCTAACCCATACCCTACGCCGTACCCGAAGCCATCCCCGAACCCGTACCCTAAGCCGTACCCTAAGCCGTACCCTAAGCCTAAGCCTAACCCTAGGCTACCCTTGACTGCTTCTGCCTCCAATAGATTTCCTAAGCACTAGTGTTTTAAGGAACAGCTTAAAAAGAGAATCCTAATGTGATTTCTTTATAATGGGTGTGTTCCTTATCTTATCCTAGTGTCTAAACTCTTCTCCATGGCTGGACCTCCAAATAATATTGCTTTACGTGCTAAGGGGTATCTAGAGAGTGGGTTAGGTTTAATAACTACCCTAACACTAACGCGTACCCTAACCCTAAACCCTACCCTAACCCTAACACGTACCCTAATCCTAACCAATACCCTATACCGAGCCCTAACCCTAACACTAACCCTAACCCTAACCCTAACCCATACCCTACGCCGTACCAGAAGCCCTCCCCGAACCCGTACCCTAAGCCGTACCCTAAGCCTAACCCTAAGCCTAACCCTAACCCTAGGCTACCCTTGACTGCTTCTGCCTCCAATAGATTTCCTAAGCACTAGTGTTTTAAGGAACAGCTTAAAAAGAGAATCCTAATGTGATTTCTTTATAATGGGTGTGTTCCTTATCTTATCCTAGTGTCTAAACTCTTCTCCATGGCTGGACCTCCAAATAATATTCCTTTACGTGCTAAGGGGTATCTAGAGAGTGTGTTAGGTTTAATAACTACCCTAACACTAACGCGTACCCTAACCCTAAACCCTACCCTAACCCTAACACGTACCCTAATCCTAACCAATACCCTATACCGAGCCCTAACCCTAACACTAACCCTAACCCTAACCCTAACCCATACCCTACGCCGTACCAGAAGCCCTCCCCGAACCCGTACCCTAAGCCGTACCCTAAGCCTAACCCTAAGCCTAACCCTAACCCTAGGCTACCCTTGACTGCTTCTGCCTCCAATAGATTTCCTAAGCACTAGTGTTTTAAGGAACAGCTTAAAAAGAGAATCCTAATGTGATTTCTTTATAATGGGTGTGTTCCTTATCTTATCCTAGTGTCTAAACTCTTCTCCATGGCTGGACCTGCAAATAATATTCCTTTACGTGCTAAGGGGTATCTAGAGATTGGGATAGGTTTAATAACTACCCTAACACTAACGCGTACCCTAACCCTAACCCCTACCCTAACCCTAACACGTACCCTAATCCTAACCAATACCCTAAGCCGAGCCCCAACCCTAACACTAACCCTAACCCTAACCCTAACCCATACCCTAAGCCGTACCCGAAGCCCTCCCCAAACCCGTACCCTAAGCCGTACCCTAAGCCGTACCCTAAGCCTAACCCTAACCCTAGGCTACCCTTGACTGCTTCTGCCTCCAATAGATTTCCTAAGCACTAGTGTTTTAAGGAACAGTTTAAAAAGAGAATCCTAATGTGATTTCTTTATAATGGGTGTGTTCCTTATCTTATCCTAGTGTCTAAACTCTTCTCCATGGCTGGACCCCCAAATAATATTCCTTTACGTGCTAAGGGGTATCTAGAGAGTGGGATAGGTTTAATAACTACCCTAACCCTAACGCGTACCCTAACCCTATCCCCTACCCTAACCCTAACTCGTACCCTAATCCTAACCCGTAACCTAAAACGAGCCCTAACCCTAACACTAACCCTAACCCTAACCCTAACCCATACCCTACGCCGTACCCGAAGCCCTCAACGAACCCGTACCCTAAGCCGTACCCTAAGCCTAACCCTAAGCCTAACCCTAACCCTAGGCTACCCTTGACTGCTTCTGCCTCCAATAGATTTCCTAAGCACTAGTGTTTTAAGGAACAGCTTAAAAAGAGAATCCTAATGTGATTTCTTTACAATGGGTGTGTTCCTTATCTTATCCTAGTGTCTAAACTCTTCTCCATGGCTGGACCTCCAAATAATATTCCTTTACGTGCTAAGGGGTATCTAGAGACTGGGATAGGTTTAATAACTACCCTAACACTAACGCGTACCCTAACCCTAACCCCTACCCTAACCCTAACACGTACCCTAATCCTAACCAATACCCTAAACCGAGCCCTAACCCTAACACTAACCCTAACCGTAACCCTAACCCATACCCTACGCCGTACCCGAAGCCCTCCCCGAACCGGTACCCTAAGCCGTACCCTAAGCCTAA
Source organism: Balaenoptera physalus (assembly GCF_965194825.1). Classification (NCBI taxonomy): domain Eukaryota; kingdom Metazoa; phylum Chordata; class Mammalia; order Artiodactyla; family Balaenopteridae; genus Balaenoptera; species Balaenoptera physalus. The sequence goes on from NW_028125627.1 coordinate 171,468, forward strand.
ACCTAACCCTAGGCTACCCTTGACTGCTTCTGCCTCCAATAGATTTTCTAAGCACTAGTGTTTTAAGGAACAGCTTAAAAAGAGAATCCTAATGTGATTTCTTTATAATGGGTGTGTTCCTTATCTTATCCTAGTGTCTAAACTCTTCTCCATGGCTGAATCTCCAAATAATATTCCTTTACGTGCTAAGGGGTTTCTAGAGAGTGGGTTAGGTTTAATAACTACCCTAACACTAACGCGTACCCTAACCCTAAACCCTACCCTAACCCTAACACGTACCCTAATCCTAACCAATACCCTATACCGAGGCCTAACCCTAACACTAACCCTAACCCTAACCCATACCCTACGCCGTACCAGAAGCCCTCCCCGAACCCGTACCCTAAGCCGTACCCTAAGCCTAACCCTAAGCCTAACCCTAACCCTAGGCTACGCTTGACTGCTTCTGCCTCCAATAGATTTCCTAAGCACTAGTGTTTTAAGGAACAGCTTAAAAAGAGAATCCTAATGTGATTTCTTTATAATGGGTGTGTTCCTTATCTTATCCTAGTGTCTAAACTCTTCTCCATGGCTGGACCTCCAAATAATATTCCTTTACGTGCTAAGGGGTATCTAGAGAGTGGGTTAGGTTTAATAACTACCCTAACACTAACGCGTACCCTAACCCTAACCCCTACCCTAACCCTAACACGTACCCTAATCCTAACCAATACCCTAAACCGAGCCCTAACCCTAACACTAACCCTAACCTTAACCCTAACCCATACCCTACGCCGTACCCGAAGCCCTCCCCGAACCGGTACCCTAAGCCGTACCCTAAGCCGTACCCTAAGCCTAACCCTAACCCTAGGCTACCCTTGACTGCTTCTGCCTCCAATAGATTTCCTAAGCACTAGTGTTTTAAGGAACAGCTTAAAAAGAGAATCCTAATGTGATTTCTTTATAATGGGTGTGTTCCTTATCTTATCCTAGTGTCTAAACTCTTCTCCATGGCTGGACCTCCAAATAATATTCCTTTATGTGCTAAGGGGTATCAAGAGAGTGGGATAGCTTTAATAACTACCCTAACACTAACGCGTACCCTAACCCTAGCCCCTACACTAACCATAACACGTACCCTAATCCTAACCAATACCCTAAACCGAGCCCTAACCCTAACACTAACCCTAACCCTAACCCTAACCCATACCCTACGCCGTACCCGAAGCCCTCCCCGAACCCGTACCCTAAGCCGTACCCTAAGCTGTACCCTAAGCCTAACCCTAACCCTAGGCTACCCTTGACTGCTTCTGCCTCCAATAGACTTCCTAAGCACTAGTGTTTTAAGGAACAGCTTAAAAAGAGAATCCTATTGTGATTTCTTTATAATGGGTGTGTTCCTTATCTTATCCTAGTGTCTAAACTCTTCTCCATGGGTGGAACCCCAAATAATATTCCTTTACGTGCTAAGGTGTATCTAGAGAGTGGGATAGGTTTAATAACTACCCTAACCCTAACGCGTACCCTAACCCTAACCCCTACCCTAACCCTAACATGTACCCTAATCCTAACCCGTACCTTAAACCGAGCCCTAACCCTAACACTAACCCTAACCCTAACCCTAACCCATACCCTACGCCGTACCCGAAGCCCTCACCGAACCCGTACCCTAAGCCGTACCCTAAGCCTAACCCTAAGCCTAACCCTAACCCTAGGCTACTCTTGACTGCTTCTGCCTCCAATAGATTTCCTAAGCACTAGTGTTTTAAGGAACAGCTTAAAAAGAGAATCCTAATGTGATTTCTTTATAATGGTTGTGTTCCTTATCTTATCCTAGTGTCTAAACTCTTCTCCATGGCTGGACCCCCAAATAATATTCCTTTACGTGCTAAGGGGTATCTAGAGAGTGGGATAGCTTTAATAACTACCCTAACACTAACGCGTACCCTAACCCTAACCCCTACCCTAACCCTAACACGTACCCTAATCCTAACCAATACCCTAAACCGAGCCCTAACCCTAACACTAACCCTAACCCTAACCCTAACCCATACCCTACGCCGTACCCGAAGCCATCACCGAACCCGTACCCTAAGCCGTACCCTAAGCCGTACCCTAAGCCTAACCTAACCCTAGGCTACCCTTGACTGCTTCTGCCTTCAATAGATTTCCTAAGCACTAGTGTTTTAAGGAACAGCTTAAAAGAGAATCCTAATGTGATTTCTTTATAATGGGTGTGTTCCTTATCTTATCCTAGTGTCTAAACTCTTCTCCATGGCTGGACCTCCAAATAATATTCCTTTATGTGCTCAGGGGTATCTAGAGAGTGGGATAGGTTTAATAACTACCCTAACACTAACGCGTACCCTAACCCTAACCCCTACCCTAACCATAACACGTACCTTAATCCTAACGAATACCGTAAACCGAGCCCTAACCCTAACACTAACCCTAACCCTAACCCTAACCCATACCCTACGCCATACCCGAAGCCCTCCCCAAACCCGTACCCTAAGCCGTACCCTAAGCCGTACCCTAAGCCTAACCCTAACCCTAGGCTACCCTTGACTGCTTCTGCCTCCAATAGATTTCCTAAGCACTAGTGTTTTAAGGAACAGTTTAAAAAGAGAATCCTAATGTGATTTCTTTATAATGGGTGTGTTCCTTATCTTATCCTAGTGTCTAAACTCTTCTCCATGGCTGGACCTCCAAATAATATTCCTTTACGTGCTAAGGGGTATCTAGAGAGTGGGTTAGGTTTAATAACTACCCTAACACTAACACGTACCCTAACCCTAAACCCTACCCTAACCCTAACACGTACCCTAATCCTAACCAATACCCTATACCGAGCCCTAACCCTAACACTAACCCTAACCCTAACCCTAACCCATACCCTATGCCGTACCAGAAGCCCTCCACGAACCCGTACCCTAAGCCGTACCCTAAGCCTAATCCTAAGCCTAAACCTAACCCTAGGCTACCCTTGACTGCTTCTGCCTCCAATAGATTTCCTAAGCACTAGTGTTTTAAGGAACAGCTTAAAAAGAGAATCCTAATGTGATTTCTTTATAATGGGTGTGTTCCTTATCTTATCCTAGTGTCTAAACTCTTCTCCATGGCTGGACCTCCAAATAATATTCCTTTACGTGCTAAAGGGTATCTAGAGAGTGGGTTAGGTTTAATAACTACCCTAACATTAACGCGTACCCTAACCCTAAACCCTACCCTATCGCTAACACGTACCCTAATCCTAAACAATATCCTAAACCGAGCCCTAACCCTAACACTAACCCTAACCCTAACCCTAACACATACCCTACGCCGTACCAGAAGCCCTCCCCGAACCCGTACCCTAAGCCGTACCCTAAGCCTAACCCTAATCCTAACCCTAAACCTAGGCTACCCTTGAATGCTTCTGCCTCCAATAGATTTCCTAAGCACTAGTGTTTTAAGGAACAGCTTAAAAAGAGAATCCTAATGTGATTTGTTTATAATGGGTGTGTTCCTTATCTTATCCTAGTGTCTAAATTCTTCTCCATGGCTGGACCTCCAAATAATATTCCTTTACGTGATAAGGGGTATCTAGAGAGTGGGATAGCTTTAATAACTACCCTAACACTAACGCGTACCCTAACCCTAATCCCTACCCTAACCCTAACACGTACCCTAATCCTAACCAATACCCTAAACCGAGCCCTAACCCTAACACTAACCCTAACCCTAACCCTAACCCATACACTACGCCGTACCCGAAGCCATCCCCGAACCCGTACCCTAAGCCGTACCCTAAGCCGTACCCTAAGCCTAACCCTAACACTAGGCTACCCTTGACTGCTTCTGCCTCCAATAGATTTCCTAAGCACTAGTGTTTTAAGGAACAGCTTAAAAAGAGAATCCTAATGTGATTTCTTTATAATGGGTGTGTTCCTTATCTTATCCTAGTGTCTAAACTCTTCTCCATGGCTGGACCTCCAAATAATATTCCTTTACGTGCTAAGGGGTATCTAGAGATTGGGATAGGTTTAATAACTACCCTAACACTAACGCGTATCCTAACCCTAACCCCTACCCTAACCCTAACACGTACCCTAATCCTAACCAATACCCTAAGCCGAGCCCTAACCCTAACACTAACCCTAACCCTAACCCTAACCCATACCCTAAGCCGTACACGAAGCCCTCCCCAAACCCGTACCCTAAGCCGTACCCTAAGCCGTACCCTAAGCCTAACCCTAACCCTAGGCTACCCTTGACTGCTTCTGCCTCCAATAGATTTCCTAAGCACTAGTGTTTTAAGGAACAGCTTAAAAAGAGAATCCTAATGTGATTTCTTTATAATGGGTGTGTTCCTTATCTTATCCTAGTGTCTAAACTCTTCTCCATGGCTGGACCTCCAAATAATATTCCTTTACGTGCTAAGGGGTATCTAGAGACTGGGATAGGTTTAATAACTACCCTAACACTAACGCGTACCCTAACCCTAACCCCTACCCTAACCCTAACACGTACCCTAATCCTAACAAATACCCTAAACCGAGCCCTAACCCTAACACTAACCCTAACCCTAACCCTAACCCATACCCTACGCCGTACCCGAAGCCCTCCCCGAACCGGTACCCTAAGCCGTACCCTAAGCCGTACCCTAAGCCTAACCCTAACCCTAGGCTACCCTTGACTGCTTCTGCCTCCAATAGATTTTCTAAGCACTAGTGTTTTAAGGAACAGCTTAAAAAGAGAATCCTAATGTGATTTCTTTATAATGGGTGTGTTCCTTATCTTATCCTAGTGTCTAAACTCTTCTCCATGGCTGGACCCCCAAATAATATTCCTTTACGTGCTAAGGGGTATCTAGAGATTGGGATAGGTTTAATAAATACCCTAACACTAACGCGTACCCTAACCCTAACCCCTACCCTAACCCTAACACGTACCCTAATCCTAACCAATACCCTAAGCCGAGCCCTAACCCTAACACTAACCCTAACCCTAACCCTAACCCATACCCTAAGCCGTACCCGAAGCCCTCCCCAAACCCGTACCCTAAGCCGTACCCTAAGCCGTACCCTAAGCCTAACCCTAACCCTAGGCTACCCTTGACTGCTTCTGCCTCCAATAGATATCCTAAGCACTAGTGTTTTAAGGAACAGCTTAAAAAGAGAATCCTAATGTGATTTCTTTATAATGGGTGTGTTCCTTATCTTATCCTAGTGTCTAAACTCTTCTCCATGGCTGAACCTCCAAATAATATTCCTTTACGTGCTAAGGGGTATCTAGAGAGTGGGTTAGGTTTAATAACTACCCTAACACTAACGCGTACCCTAACCCTAAACCCTACCCTAACCCTAACACGTACCGTAATCCTAACCAATACCCTATACCGAGCCCTAACCATAACACTAACCCTAACCCTAACCCTAACCCATACCCTACGCCGTACCAGAAGCCCTCCCCGAACCCGTACCCTAAGCCGTACCCTAAGCCTAACCCTAAGCCTAACCCTAACCCTAGGCTACCCTTGGATGCTTCTGCCTCCAATAGATTTCCTAAGCACTAGTGTTTTAAGGAACAGCTTAAAAAGAGAATCCTAATGTGATTTCTTTATAATGGGTGTGTTCCTTATCTTATCCTAGTGTCTAAACTCTTCTCCATGGCTGGACCTCCAAATAATATTCCTTTATGTGCTAAGGGGTATATAGAGAGTGGGATAGGTTTAATAAGTACCCTAACACTAACGCGTACCCTAACCCTAACCCCTACCCTAACCATAACTCGTACCTTAATCCTAACCAATACCCTAAACCGAGCCCTAACCCTAACACTAACCCTAACCCTAACCCATACCCTACGCCATACCCGAAGCCCTCCCCAAACCCGTACCCTAAGCCGTACCCTAAGCCGTACCCTAAGCCTAACCCTAACCCTAGGCTACCCTTGACTGCTTCTGCCTCCAATAGATTTCCTAAGCACTAGTGTTTTAAGGAACAGCTTAAAAAGAGAATCCTAATGTGATTTCTTTATAATGGGTGTGTTCCTTATCTTATCCTAGTGTCTAAACTCTTCTACATGGCTGGACTTCCAAATAATATTCCTTTACGTGCTAAGGGGTATCTAGAGACTGGGATAGGTTTAATAACTACCCTAACACTAACGCGTACCCTAACCCTAACCCCTACCCTAACCCTAACACGTACCCTAATCCTAACCAATACCCTAAACCGAGCCCTAACCCTAACACTAACCCTAACCCTAACCCTAACCCATACCCTACGCCGTACCCGAAGCCCTCCCCGAACCGGTACCCTAAGCCGTACCCTAAGCCGTACCCTAAGCCTAACCCTAACCCTAGGCTACCCTTGACTGCTTCTGCCTCCAATAGATTTTCTAAGCACTAGTGTTTTAAGGAACAGCTTAAAAAGAGAATCCTAATGTGATTTCTTTATAATGGGTGTGTTCCTTATCTTATCCTAGTGTCTAAACTCTTCTCCATGGCTGGACCTCCAAATAATATTCCTTTACGTGCTAAGGGGTATCTAGAGAGTGGGTTAGGTTTAATAACTACCCTAACACTAACGCGTACCCTAACCCTAAACCCTACCCTAACCCTAACACGTACCCTAATCCTAACCAATACCCTATACCGAGCCCTAACCATAACCCTAACCCTAACCCTAACCCTAACCCATACCCTACGCCGTACCAGAAGCCCTCCCCGAACCCGTACCCTAAGCCGTACCCTAAGCCTAACCCTAAGCCTAACCCTAACCCTAGGCTACCCTTGGATGCTTCTGCCTCCAATAGATTTCCTAAGCACTAGTGTTTTAAGGAACAGCTTAAAAAGAGAATCCTAATGTGATTTCTTTATAATGGGTGTGTTCCTTATCTTATCCTAGTGTCTAAACTCTTCTCCATGGCTGGACCTCCAAATAATATTCCTTTATGTGCTAAGGGGTATATAGAGAGTGGGATAGGTTTAATAAGTACCCTAACACTAACGCGTACCCTAACCCTAACCCCTACCCTAACCATAACTCGTACCTTAATCCTAACCAATACCCTAAACCGAGCCCTAACCCTAACACTAACCCTAACCCTAACCCTAACCCATACCCTACGCCATACCCGAAGCCCTCCCCAAACCCGTACCCTAAGCCGTACCCTAAGCCGTACCCTAAGCCTAACCCTAACCCTAGGCTACCCTTGACTGCTTCTGCCTCCAATAGATTTCCTAAGCACTAGTGTTTTAAGGAACAGCTTAAAAAGAGAATCCTAATGTGATTTCTTTATAATGGGTGTGTTCCTTATCTTATCCTAGTGTCTAAACTCTTCTACATGACTGGACCTCCAAATAATATTCCTTTACGTGCTAAGGGGTATCTAGAGACTGGGATAGGTTTAATAACTACCCTAACCCTAACGCGTACCCTAACCCTAACCCCTACCCTAAACCTAACACGTACCCTAATCCTAACCAATACCCTAAACCGAGCCCTAACCCTAACACTAACCCTAACCCTAACCCTTACCCATACCCTACGCCGTACCCGAAGCCCTCCCCGAACCGGTACCCTAAGCCGTACCCTAAGCCGTACCCTAAGCCTAACCCTAACCCTAGGCTACCCTTGACTGCTTCTGCCTCCAATAGATTTTCTAAGCACTAGTGTTTTAAGGAACAGCTTAAAAAGAGAATCCTAATGTGATTTCTTTATAATGGGTGTGTTCCTTATCTTATCCTAGTGTCTAAACTCTTCTCCATGGCTGGACCTCCAAATAATATTCCTTTACGTGCTAAGGGGTATCTAGAGAGTGGGTTAGGTTTAATAACTACCCTAACACTAACGCGTACCCTAACCCTAAATCCTACCCTAACCCTAACACGTACCCTAATCCTAACCAATACCCTAAACCGAGCCCTAACCCTAACACTAACCCTAACCGTAACCCTAACCCATACCCTACGCCGTACCAGAAGCCCTCCACGAACCCGTACCCTAAGCCGTACCCTAAGCCTAATCCTAAGCCTAACCCTAACCCTAGGCTCCCCTTGACTGCTTCTGCCTCCAATAGATTTCCTAAGCACTAGTGTTTTAAGGAACAGCTTAAAAAGAGAATCCTAATGTGATTTCTTTATAATGGGTGTGTTCCTTATCTTATCCTAGTGTCTAAACTCTTCTCCATGGCTGGACCTCCAAATAATATTCCTTTACGTGCTAAAGGGTATCTAGAGAGTGGGTTAGGTTTAATAACTATCCTAACACTAACGCGTACCCTAACCCTAAACCCTACCCTATCGCTTACACGTACCCTAATCCTAACCAATACCCTAAACCGAGCCCTAACCCTAACACTAACCCTAACCCTAACCCTAACCCATACCCTACGCCGTACCAGAAGCCCTCCCCGAACCCGTACCCTAAGCCGTACCCTAAGCCTAACCCTAATCCTAACCCTAAACCTAGGCTACCCTTGAATGCTTCTGCCTCCAATAGAATTCCTAAGCACTAGTGTTTTAAGGAACAGCTTCAAAAGAGAATCCTAATGTGATTTGTTTATAATGGGTGTGTTCCTTATCTTATCCTAGTGTCTAAATTCTTCTCCATGGCTGGACCTCCAAATAATATTCCTTTACGTGCTAAGGGGTATCTAGAGAGTGGGATAGCTTTAATAACTACCCTAACACTAACGCGTACCCTAACCCTAACCCCTACCCTAACCCTAACACGTACCCTAATCCTAACCAATACCCTAAGCCTAGCCCTAACCCTAACACTAACCCTAACCCTAACCCTAACCCATACCCTACGCCGTACCCGAAGCCCTCCCCAAACCCGTACCCTAAGCCGTACCCTAAGCCGTACCCTAAGCCTAACCCTAACCCTAGGATACCCTTGACTGCTTCTGCCTCCAATAGATTTCCTAAGCACTAGTGTTTTAAGGAACAGCTTAAAAAAAGAATCCTAATGTGATTTCTTTATAATGGGTGTGTTCCTTATCTTATCCTAGTGTCTAAACTCTTCTCCAGGGCTGGACCCCCAAATAATATTCCTTTACGTGCTAAGGGGTATCTAGAGAGTGGGATAGGTTTAATAACTACCCTAACCCTAACGCGTACCCTAACCCTATCCCCTACCCTAAACCTAACACGTACCCTAATCCTAACCCGTACCCTAAACCGAGCCCTAACCCTAACACTAACCCTAACCCTAACCCTAACCCATACCCTACGCCATACCCGAAGCCCTCCCCGAACCCGTACCCTAAGCCGTACCCTAAGCCGTACCCTAAGCCTAACCCTAACCCTAGGCTACCCTTGACTGCTTCTGCCTCCAATAGATTTCCTAAGCACTAGTGTTTTAAGGAACAGCTTAAAAAGAGAATCCTAATGTGATTTCTTTACAATGGGTGTGTTCCTTATCTTATCCTAGTGTCTAAACTCTTCTCCATGGCTGGACCTCCAAATAATATTCCTTTACGTGCTAAGGGGTATGTAGAGACTGGGATAGGTTTAATAACTACCCTAACACTAACGCGTACCCTAACCCTAACCCCTACCCTAACCCTAACACGTACCCTAATCCTAACCAATACCCTAAACCGAGCCCTAACCCTAACACTAACCCTAACCCTAACCCTAACCCATACCCTACGCCGTACACGAAGCCATCCCCGAACCCGTACCCTAAGCCGTACCCTAAGCCGTACCCTAAGCCTAACCCTAACCCTAGGCTACCCATGACTGCTTCTGCCTCCAATAGATTTTCTAAGCACTAGTGTTTTAAGGAACAGCTTAAAAAGAGAATCCTAATGTGATTTCTTTATAATGGGTGTGTTCCTTATCTTATCCTAGTGTCTAAACTCTTCTCCATGGCTGGACCTCCAAATAATATTCCTTTACGTGCTAAGGGGTATCTAGAGAGTGGGTTAGGTTTAATAACTACCCTAACACTAACGCGTACCCTAACCCTAAACCCTACCCTAACCCTAACACGTACCCTAATCCTAACCAATACCCTATACCGAGCCCTAACCCTAACACTAACCCTAACCCTAACCCTAACCCATACCCTACGCCGTACCAGAAGCCCTCCACGAACCCGTACCCTAAGCCGTACCCTAAGCCGTACCCTAAGCCTAACCCTAACCCTAGGCTACCCTTGACTGCTTCTGCCTCCAATAGATTTCCTAAGCACTAGTGTTTTAAGGAACAGCTTAAAAAGAGAATCCTAATGTGATTTCTTTATAATGGGTGTGTTCCTTATCTTATCCTAGTGTCTAAACTCTTCTCCATGGCTGGACCCCCAAATAATATTCCTTTACGTGCTAAGGGGTATCTAGAGAGTGGGATAGGTTTAATAACTACCCTAACACTAACGCGTACCCTAACCCTAACCCCTACCCTAACCCTAACACGTACCCTAATCCTAACCAATACCCTAAGCCGAGCCCTAACCCTAGCCCTAACCCTAACACTAACCCTAACCCATACCCTAAGCCGTACCCGAAGCCCTCCCCAAACCCGTACCCTAAGCCGTACCCTAAGCCGTACCCTAAGCCTAACCCTAACCCTAGGCTACCCTTGACTGCTTCTGCCTCCAATAGATTTCCTAAGCACTAGTGTTTTAAGGAACAGCTTAAAAAGAGAATCCTAATGTGATTTCTTTATAATGGGTGTGTTCCTTATCTTATCCTAGTGTCTAAACTCTTCTCCATGGCTGGACCCCCAAATAATATTCCTTTACGTGCTAAGGGGTATCTAGAGAGTGGGATAGGTTTAATAACTACCCTAACCCTAACGCGTACCCTAACCCTATCCCCTACCCTAACCCTAACACGTACCCTAATCCTAACCCGTACCCTAAACCGAGCCCTAACCCTAACACTAACCCTAACCCTAACCCTAACCCATACCCTACGCCATACCCGAAGCCCTCCCCGAACCCGTACCCTAAGCCGTACCCTAAGCCGTACCCTAAGCCTATCCCTAACCCTAGGCTACCCTTGACTGCTTCTGCCTCCAATAGATTTCCTAAGCACTAGTGTTTTAAGGAACAGCTTAAAAAGAGAATCCTAATGTGATTTCTTTACAATGGGTGTGTTCCTTATCTTATCCTAGTGTCTAAACTCTTCTCCATGGCTGGACCTCCAAATAATATTCCTTTACGTGCTAAGGGGTATCTAGAGACTGGGATAGGTTTAATAACTACCCTAACACTAACGCGTACCCTAACCCTAACCCCTACCCTAACCCTAACACGTACCCTAATCCTAACCAATACCCTAAACCGAGCCCTAACCCTAACACTAACCCTAACCGTAACCCTAACCCATACCCTACGCCGTACCCGAAGCCCTCCCCGAACCGGTACCCTAAGCCGTACCCTAAGCCTAACCCTAAGCCTAAACCTAACCCTAGGCTACCCTTGACTGCTTCTGCTTCCAATAGGTTTTCTAAGCACTAGTGTTTTAAGGAACAGCTTAAAAAAGAATCCTAATGTGATTTCTTTATAATGGGTGTGTTCCTTATCTTATCCTAGTGTCTAAACTCTTCTCCATGGCTGAACCTCCAAATAATATTCCTTTACGTGCTAAGGGGTATCTAGAGAGTGGGTTAGGTTTAATAACTACCCTAACACTAACGCGTACCCTAACCCTAAACCCTACCCTAACCTTAACACGTACCCTAATCCTAACCAATACCCTATACCGAGCCCTAACCCTAACACTAACGCTAACCCTAACCCTAACCCATACCCTACGCCGTACCAGAAGCCCTCCCCGAACCCGTACCCTAAGCCGTACCCTAAGCCTAACCATAACCCTAGGCTACCCTTGGATGCTTCTGCCTCCAATAGATTTCCTAAGCACTAGTGTTTTAAGGAACAGCTTAAAAAGAGAATCCTAATGTGATTTCTTTATAATGCGTGTGTTCCTTATCTTATCCTAGTGTCTAAACTCTTCTCCATGGCTGAACCTCCAAATAATATTCCTTTACGTGCTAAGGGGTATCTAGAGAGTGGGTTAGGTTTAATAACTACCCTAACACTAACGCGTACCCTAAACCTAACCCCTACCCTAACCCTAACACGTACCCTAATCCTAAACAATACCCTAAACCGAGCCCTAACCCTAACACTAACCCTAACCCTAACCCTAACCCATACCCTACGCCGTACACGAAGCCATCCCCGAACCCGTACCCTAAGCCGTACCCTAAGCCGTACCCTAAGCCTAACCCTAACCCTAGGCTACCCTTGACTGCTTCTGCCTCCAATAGATTTTCTAAGCACTAGTGTTTTAAGGAACAGCTTAAAAAGAGAATCCTAATGTGATTTCTTTATAATGGGTGTGTTCCTTATCTTATCCTAGTGTCTAAACTCTTCTCCATGGCTGGACCTCCAAATAATATTCCTTTACGTGCTAAGGGGTATCTAGAGAGTGGGTTAGGTGTAATAACTACCCTAACACTAACGCGTACCCTAACCCTAAACCCTACCCTAACCCTAACACGTACCCTAATCCTAACCAATACCCTATACCGAGCCCTAACCCTAACACTAACCCTAATCCTAACCCTAACCCATACCCTACGCCGTACCAGAAGCCCTCCCCGAACCCGTACCCTAAGCCGTACCCTAAGCCTAACCCTAAGCCTAACCCTAACCCTAGGCTACCCTTGACTGCTTCTGCCTCCAATAGATTTCCTAAGCACTAGTGTTTTAAGGAACAGCTTAAAAAGAGAATCCTAATGTGATTTCTTTATAATGGGTGTGTTCCTTATCTTATCCTAGTGTCTAAACTCTTCTCCATGGCTGGACCTCCAAATAATATTCCTTTACGTGCTAAGGGGTATCTAGAGCGTGGGTTAGGTTTAATAACTACCCTAACACTAACGCGTACCCTAACCCTAACCCCTAACCTATCGCTAACACGTACCCTAATCCTAACCAATACCCTAAACCGAGCCCTAACCCTAACACTAACCCTAACACTAACCCTAACGCATACCCCACGCCATACCAGAAGCCCTCCCCGAACCCGTACCCTAAGCCGTACCCTAAGCCTAACCCTAAGCCTAACCCTAACCCTAGGCTACCCTTGACTGCTTCTGCCTCCAATAGATTTCCTAAGCACTAGTGTTTTAAGGAACAGCTTAAAAAGAGAATCCTAATGTGATTTCTTTATAATGGGTGTGTTCCTTATCTTATCCTAGTGTCTAAACTCTTCTCCATGGCTGGACCTCCAAATAATATTCCTTTACGTGCTAAGGGGTATCTAGAGATTGGGATAGGTTTAATAACTACCCTAACCCTAACACGTACCCTAATCCTAACCAATACCCTAAACCGAGCCCTAACCCTAACACTAACCCTAACCGTAACCCTAACCCATACCCTACGCCGTACCCGAAGCCCTCCCCGAACCGGTACCCTAAGCCGTACCCTAAGCCGTACCCTAAGCCTAAACCTAACCCTAGGCTACCCTTGACTGCTTCTGCCTCCAATAGATTTTCTAAGCACTAGTGTTTTAAGGAACAGCTTAAAAAGAGAATCCTAATGTGATTTCTTTATAATGGGTGTGTTCCTTATCTTATCCTAGTGTCTAAACTCTTCTCCATGGCTGGACCTCCAAATAATATTCCTTTACGTGCTAAGGGGTATCTAGAGAGTGGGTTAGGTTTAATAACTACCCTAACACTAACGCGTACCCTAACCCTAAACCCTACCCTAACCCTAACACGTACCCTAATCCTAACCAATACCGTATACCGAGCCCTAACCCTAACACTAACCCTAACCCTAACCCTAACCCATACCCTACGCCGTACCAGAAGCCCTCCCCGAACCCGTACCCTAAGCCGTACCCTAAGCCTAACCCTAAGCCTAACCCTAACCCTAGGCTACCCTTGACTGCTTCTGCCTCCAATAGATTTCCTAAGCACTAGTGTTTTAAGGAACAGCTTAAAAAGAGAATCCTAATGTGATTTCTTTATAATGGGTGTGTTCCTTATCTTATCCTAGTGTCTAAACTCTTCTCCATGGCTGGACCTCCAAATAATATTCCTTTACGTGCTAAGGGGTATCTAGAGAGTGGGTTAGGTTTAATAAGTACCCTAACACTAACGCGTACCCTAACCCTAACCCCTAACCTATCGCTAACACGTACCCTAATCCTAACCAATACCCTAAACCGAGTCCTAACCCTAACACTAACCCTAACCCTAACCCTAACCCATACCCCACGCCATACCAGAAGCCCTCCCCGAACCCGTACCCTAAGCCGTACCCTAAGCCTAACCCTAAGCCTAACCCTAACCCTAGGCTACCCTTGACTGCTTCTGCCTCCAATAGATTTCCTAAGCACTAGTGTTTTAAGGAACAGCTTAAAAAGAGAATCCTAATGTGATTTCTTTATAATGGGTGTGTTCCTTATCTTATCCTAGTGTCTAAACTCTTCTCCATGGCTGGACCTCCAAATAATATTCCTTTACGTGCTAAGGGGTATCTAGAGATTGGGATAGGTTTAATAACTACCCTAACACTAATGCGTACCCTAACCCTAACCCCTACCCTAACCCTAACACGTACCCTAATCCTAACCAATACCCTAAGCCGAGCCTAACCCTAACACTAACCCTAACCCTAACCCTAACCCATACCCTAAGCCGTACCCGAAGCCCTCCACAAACCCGTACCCTAAGCCGTACCCTAAGCCGTACCCTAAGCCTAACCCTAACCCTAGGCTACCCTTGACTGCTTCTGCCTCCAATAGATTTCCTAAGCACTAGTGTTTTAAGGAACAGCTTAAAAAGAGAATCCTAATGTGATTTCTTTATAATGGGTGTGTTCCTTATCTTATCCTAGTGTCTAAACTCTTCTCCATGGCTGGACCCCCAAATAATATTCCTTTACGTGCTAAGGGGTATCTAGAGAGTGGGATAGGTTTAATAACTACCCTAACCCTAACGCGTACCCTAACCCTATCCCCTACCCTAACCCTAACACGTACCCTAATCCTAACCCGTACCCTAAACCGAGCCCTAACCCTAACACTAACCCTAACCCTAACCCTAACCCATACCCTACGCCATACCCGAAGCCCTCCCCGAACCCGTACCCTAAGCCGTACCCTAAGCCGTACCCTAAGCCTAACCCTAACCCTAGGCTACCCTTGACTGCTTCTGCCTCCAATAGATTTCCTAAGCACTAGTGTTTTAAGGAACAGCTTAAAAAGAGAATCCTAATGTGATTTCTTTACAATGGGTGTGTTCCTTATCTTATCCTAGTGTCTAAACTCTTCTCCATGGCTGGACCTCCAAATAATATTCCTTTACGTGCTAAGGGGTATCTAGAGACTGGGATAGGTTTAATAACTACCCTAACACTAACGCGTACCCTAACCCTAACCCCTACCCTAACCCTAACACTTACCCTAATCCTAACCAATACCCTAAACCGAGCCCTAACCCTAACACTAACCCTAACCGTAACCCTAACCCATACCCTACGCCGTACCAGAAGCCCTCCCCGAACCCGTACCCTAAGCCGTACCCTAAGCCTAACCCTAAGCCTAACCCTAACCCTAGGCTACCCTTGACTGCTTCTGCCTCCAATAGATTTTCTAAGCACTAGTGTTTTAAGGAACAGCTTAAAAAGAGAATCCTAATGTGATTTCTTTATAATGGGTGTGTTCCTTATCTTATCCTAGTGTCTAAACTCTTCTCCATGGCTGGACCTCCAAATAATATTCCTTTACGTGCTAAGGGGTATCTAGAGAGTGGGTTAGGTTTAATAACTACCCTAACACTAACGCGTACCCTAACCCTAAACCCTACCCTAACCCTAACACGTACCCTAATCCTAACCAATACCCTATACCGAGCCCTAACCCTAACACTAACCCTAACCCTAACCCTAACCCATACCCTACGCCGTACCAGAAGCCCTCCCCGAACCCGTACCCTAAGCCGTACCCTAAGCCTAACCCTAAGCCTAACCCTAACCCTAGGCTACCCTTGACTGCTTCTGCCTCCAATAGATTTCCTAAGCACTAGTGTTTTAAGGAACAGCTTAAAAAGAGAATCCTAATGTGATTTCTTTATAATGGGTGTGTTCCTTATCTTATCCTAGTGTCTAAACTCTTCTCCATGGCTGGACCTCCAAATAATATTCCTTTACGTGCTAAGGGGTATCTAGAGCGTGGGTTAGGTTTAATAACTACCCTAACACTAACGCGTACCCTAACCCTAACCCCTAACCTATCGCTAACACGTACCCTAATCCTAACCAATACCCTAAACCGAGCCCTAACCCTAACACTAACCCTAACCCTAACCCTAACGCATACCCCACGCCATACCAGAAGCCCTCCCCGAACCCGTACCCTAAGCCGTACCCTAAGCCTAACCCTAAGCCTAACCCTAACCCTAGGCTACCCTTGACTGCTTCTGCCTCCAATAGATTTCCTAAGCACTAGTGTTTTAAGGAACAGCTTAAAAAGAGAATCCTAATGTGATTTCTTTATAATGGGTGTGTTCCTTATCTTATCCTAGTGTCTAAACTCTTCTCCATGGCTGGACCTCCAAATAATATTCCTTTACGTGCTAAGGGGTATCTAGAGATTGGGATAGGTTTAATAACTACCCTAACCCTAACACGTACCCTAATCCTAACCAATACCCTAAACCGAGCCCTAACCCTAACACTAACCCTAACCGTAACCCTAACCCATACCCTACGCCGTACCCGAAGCCATCCCCGAACCGGTACCCTAAGCCGTACCCTAAGCCGTACCCTAAGCCTAAACCTAACCCTAGGCTACCCTTGACTGCTTCTGCCTCCAATAGATTTTCTAAGCACTAGTGTTTTAAGGAACAGCTTAAAAAGAGAATCCTAATGTGATTTCTTTATAATGGGTGTGTTCCTTATCTTATCCTAGTGTCTAAACTCTTCTCCATGGCTGGACCTCCAAATAATATTCCTTTACGTGCTAAGGGGTATCTAGAGAGTGGGTTAGGTTTAATAACTACCCTAACACTAACGCGTACCCTAACCCTAAACCCTACCCTAACCCTAACACGTACCCTAATCCTAACCAATACCGTATACCGAGCCCTAACCCTAACACTAACCCTAACCCTAACCCTAACCCATACCCTACGCCGTACCAGAAGCCCTCCCCGAACCCGTACCCTAAGCCGTACCCTAAGCCTAACCCTAAGCCTAACCCTAACCCTAGGCTACCCTTGACTGCTTCTGCCTCCAATAGATTTCCTAAGCACTAGTGTTTTAAGGAACAGCTTAAAAAGAGAATCCTAATGTGATTTCTTTATAATGGGTGTGTTCCTTATCTTATCCTAGTGTCTAAACTCTTCTCCATGGCTGGACCTCCAAATAATATTCCTTTACGTGCTAAGGGGTATCTAGAGAGTGGGTTAGGTTTAATAACTACCCTAACACTAACGCGTACCCTAACCCTAACCCCTAACCTATCGCTAACACGTACCCTAATCCTAACCAATACCCTAAACCGAGTCCTAACCCTAACACTAACCCTAACCCTAACCCTAACCCATACCCCACGCCATACCAGAAGCCCTCCCCGAACCCGTACCCTAAGCCGTACCCTAAGCCTAACCCTAAGCCTAACCCTAACCCTAGGCTACCCTTGACTGCTTCTGCCTCCAATAGATTTCCTAAGCACTAGTGTTTTAAGGAACAGCTTAAAAAGAGAATCCTAATGTGATTTCTTTATAATGGGTGTGTTCCTTATCTTATCCTAGTGTCTAAACTCTTCTCCATGGCTGGACCTCCAAATAATATTCCTTTACGTGCTAAGGGGTATCTAGAGATTGGGATAGGTTTAATAACTACCCTAACACTAATGCGTACCCTAACCCTAACCCCTACCCTAACCCTAACACGTACCCTAATCCTAACCAATACCCTAAGCCGAGCCTAACCCTAACACTAACCCTAACCCTAACCCTAACCCATACCCTAAGCCGTACCCGAAGCCCTCCACAAACCCGTACCCTAAGCCGTACCCTAAGCCGTACCCTAAGCCTAACCCTAACCCTAGGCTACCCTTGACTGCTTCTGCCTCCAATAGATTTCCTAAGCACTAGTGTTTTAAGGAACAGCTTAAAAAGAGAATCCTAATGTGATTTCTTTATAATGGGTGTGTTCCTTATCTTATCCTAGTGTCTAAACTCTTCTCCATGGCTGGACCCCCAAATAATATTCCTTTACGTGCTAAGGGGTATCTAGAGAGTGGGATAGGTTTAATAACTACCCTAACCCTAACGCGTACCCTAACCCTATCCCCTACCCTAACCCTAACACGTACCCTAATCCTAACCCGTACCCTAAACCGAGCCCTAACCCTAACACTAACCCTAACCCTAACCCTAACCCATACCCTACGCCATACCCGAAGCCCTCCCCGAACCCGTACCCTAAGCCGTACCCTAAGCCTAACCCTAACCCTAGGCTACCCTTGACTGCTTCTGCCTCCAATAGATTTCCTAAGCACTAGTGTTTTAAGGAACAGCTTAAAAAGAGAATCCTAATGTGATTTCTTTACAATGGGTGTGTTCCTTATCTTATCCTAGTGTCTAAACTCTTCTCCATGGCTGGACCTCCAAATAATATTCCTTTACGTGCTAAGGGGTATCTAGAGACTGGGATAGGTTTAATAACTACCCTAACACTAACGCGTACCCTAACCCTAACCCCTACCCTAACCCTAACACTTACCCTAATCCTAACCAATACCCTAAACCGAGCCCTAACCCTAACACTAACCCTAACCGTAACCCTAACCCATACCCTACGCCGTACCAGAAGCCCTCCCCGAACCCGTACCCTAAGCCGTACCCTAAGCCTAACCCTAAGCCTAACCCTAACACTAGGCTACCCTTGGATGCTTCTGCCTCCAATAGATTTCCTAAGCACTAGTGTTTTAAGGAACAGCTTAAAAAGAGAATCCTAATGTGATTTTTTATAATGGGTGTGTTCCTTATCTTATCCTAGTGTCTAAACTCTTCTCCATGGCTGGACCCCCAAATAATATTCCTTTACGTGCTAAGGGGTATCTAGAGTGTGGGATAGGTTTAATAACTACCTTAACCCTAACGCGTACCCTAACCCTATCCCCTACCCTAACCCTAACACGTACCCTAATCCTAACCCGTACCCTAAACCGAGCCCTAACCCTAACACTAACCCTAACCCTAACCCTAACCCATACCCTACGCCATACCCGAAGCCCTCCCCGAACCCGTACCCTAAGCCGTACCCTAAGCCGTACCCTAAGCCTAACCCTAACCCTAGGCTACCCTTGACTGCTTCTGCCTCCAATAGATTTCCTAAGCACTAGTGTTTTAAGGAACAGCTTAAAAAGAGAATCCTAATGTGATTTCTTTACAATGGGTGTGTTCCTTATCTTATCCTAGTGTCTAAACTCTTCTCCATGGCTGGACCTCCAAATAATATTCCTTTACGTGCTAAGGGGTATCTAGAGACTGGGATAGGTTTAATAACTACCCTAACACTAACGCGTACCCTAACCCTAACCCCTACCCTAACCCTAACACGTACCCTAATCCTAACCAATACCCTAAACCGAGCCCTAACCCTAACACTAACCCTAACCGTAACCCTAACCCATACCCTACGCCGTACCCGAAGCCCTCCCCAAACCGGTACCCTAAGCCGTACCCTAAGCCTAACCCTAAGGCTAAACCTAACCCTAGGCTACCCTTGACTGCTTCTGCCTCCAATAGGTTTTCTAAGCACTAGTGTTTTAAGGAACAGCTTAAAAAAGAATCCTAATGTGATTTCTTTATAATGGGTGTGTTCCTTATCTTATCCTAGTGTCTAAACTCTTCTCCATGGCTGAACCTCCAAATAATATTCCTTTACATGCTAAGGGGTATCTAGAGAGTGGGTTAGGTTTAATAACTACCCTAACACTAACGCGTACCCTAACCCTAAACCCTACCCTAACCCTAACACGTACCCTAATCCTAACCAATACCCTAAACCGAGCCCTAACCCTAACACTAACCCTAACCCTAACCCTAACACATACCCTATGCCGTACCAGAAGCCCTCCCCGAACCCGTACCCTAAGCCGTACCCTAAGCCTAACCCTAAGCCTAACCCTAAACGTAGGCTACCCTTGAATGCTTCTGCCTCCAATAGATTTCCTAAGCAGTAGTGTTTTAAGGAACAGCTTAAAAAGAGAATCCTAATGTGATTTCTTTATAATGGGTGTGTTCCTTATCTTATCCTAGTGTCTAAATTCTTCTCCATGGCTGGTCCTCCAAATAATATTCCTTTACGTGCTAAGGGGTATCTAGAGAGTGGGATAGCTTTAATAACTACCGTAACACTAACGCGTACCCTAACCCTAACCCCTACCCTAACCCTAACACGTACCCTAATCCTAACCAATACCCTAAGCCGAGCCCTAACCCTAACACTAACCCTAACCCTAACCCTAACCCATACCCTACGCCGTACCCGAAGCCCTCCCCAAACCCGTACCCTAAGCCGTACCCTAAGCCGTACCCTAAGCCTAACCCTAACCCTAGGATACCCTTGACTGCTTCTGCCTCCTAATCGATTTCCTAAGCACTAGTGTTTTAAGGAACAGCTTAAAAAGAGAATCCTAATGTGATTTCTTTATAATGGGTGTGTTCCTTATCTTATCCTAGTGTCTAAATTCTTCTCCATGGCTGGTCCTCCAAATAATATTCCTTTACGTGCTAAGGGGTATCTAGAGAGTGGGATAGGTTTAATAACTACCCTAACCCTAACGCGTACCCTAACCCTATCCCCTACCCTAACCCTAACACGTACCCTAATCCTAACCCGTACCCTAAACCGAGCCCTAACCCTAACACTAACCCTAACCCTAACCCTAACCCATACCGTACTCCATACCCGAAGCCCTCCCCGAACCCGTACCCTAAGCCGTACCCTAAGCCGTACCCTAAGCCTATCCCTAACCCTAGGCTACCCTTGACTGCTTCTGCCTCCAATAGATTTCCTAAGCACTAGTGTTTTAAGGAACAGCTTAAAAAGCGAATCCTAATGTGATTTCTTTACAATGGGTGTGTTCCTTATCTTATCCTAGTGTCTAAACTCTTCTCCATGGCTGGACCTCCAAATAATATTCCTTTACGTGCTAAGGGGTATCTAGAGACTGGGATAGGTTTAATAACTACCCTAACACTAACGCGTACCCTAACCCTAACCCCTACCCTAACCCTAACACGTACCCTAATCCTAACCAATACCCTAAACCGAGCCCTAACCCTAACACTAACCCCAACCGTAACCCTAACCCATACCCTACGCCGTACCCGAAGCCCTCCCCGAACCGGTACCCTAAGCCGTACCCTAAGCCTAACCCTAAGCCTAAACCTAACCCTAGGCTACCCTTGACTGCTTCTGCCTCCAATAGGTTTTCTAAGCACTAGTGTTTTAAGGAACAGCTTAAAAAAGAATCCTAATGTGATTTCTTTATAATGGGTGTGTTCCTTATCTTATCCTAGTGTCTAAACTCTTCTCCATGGCTGAACCTCCAAATAATATTCCTTTATGTGCTAAGGGGTATCTAGAGAGTGGGTTAGGTTTAATAACTACCCTAACACTAACGCGTACCCTAACCCTAAACCCTACCCTAACCCTAACACGTACCCTAATCCTAACCAATACCCTATACCGAGCCCTAACCCTAACACTAACCCTAACCCTAACCCTAACCCATACCCTACGCCGTACCAGAAGCCCTCCCCGAACCCGTACCCTAAGCCGTACCCTAAGCCTAACCCTAACCCTAGGCTACCTTTGGATGCTTCTGCCTCCAATAGATTTCCTAAGCACTAGTGTTTTAAGGAACAGCTTAAAAACAGAATCCTAATGTGATTTCTTTATAATGGGTGTGTTCCTTATCTTATCCTAGTGTCTAAACTCTTCTCCTTGGCTGGACCTCCAAATAATATTCCTTTATGTGCTAAGGGGTATCTAGAGAGTGGGATAGGTTTAATAACTACCCTAACACTAATGCGTACCCTAACCCTAACCCCTACCCTATCGCTAACACGTACCCTAATCCTAACCAATACCCTAAACCGAGCCCTAACCCTAACACTAACCCTAACCCTAACCCTAACACATACCCTATGCCGTACCAGAAGCCCTCCCCGAACCCGTACCCTAAGCTGTACCCTAAGCCTAACCCTAAGCCTAACCCTAAACGTAGGCTACCCTTGAATGCTTCTGCCTCCAATAGATTTCCTAAGCAGTAGTGTTTTAAGGAACAGCTTAAAAAGAGAATCCTAATGTGATTTCTTTATAATGGGTGTGTTCCTTATCTGATCCTAGTGTCTAAATTCTTCTCCATGGCTGGACCTCCAAATAATATTCCTTTACGTGCTAAGGGGTATCTAGAGAGTGGGATAGCTTTAATAACTACCCTAACACTAACGCGTACCCTAACCCTAACCCCTACCCTAACCCTAACACGTACCCTAATCCTAAACAATACCCTAAACCGAGCCCTAACCCTAACACTAACCCTAACCCTAACCCTAACCCATACCCTACGCCGTACACGAAGCCATCCCCGAACCCGTACCCTAAGCCGTACCCTAAGCCGTACCCTAAGCCTAACCCTAACCCTAGGCTACCCATGACTGCTTCTGCCTCCAATAGATTTTCTAAGCACTAGTGTTTTAAGGAACAGCTTAAAAAGAGAATCCTAATGTGATTTCTTTATAATGGGTGTGTTCCTTATCTTATCCTAGTGTCTAAACTCTTCTCCATGGCTGAACCTCCAAATAATATTCCTTTACGTGCTAAGGGGTATCTAGAGAGTGGGTTAGGTTTAATAACTACCCTAACACTAACGCGTACCCTAACCCTAAACCCTACCCTAACCCTAACACGTACCCTAATCCTAACCAATACCCTATACCGAGCCCTAACCCTAACACTAACCCTAACCCTAACCCTAACCCATACCCTGCGCCGTACCAGAAGCCCTCCCCGAACCCGTACCCTAAGCCGTACCCTAAGCCTAACCCTAACCCTAGGCTACCCTTGGATGCTTCTGCCTCCAATAGATTTCCTAAGCACTAGTGTTTTAAGGAACAGCTTAAAAAGAGAATCCTAATGTGATTTCTTTATAATGGGTGTGTTCCTTATCTTATCCTAGTGTCTAAACTCTTCTCCATGGCTGGACCTCCAAATAATATTCCTTTATGTGCTAAGGGGTATCTAGAGAGTGGGATAGGTTTAATAACTACCCTAACACTAATGCGTACCCTAACCCTAACCCCTACCCTATCGCTAACACGTACCCTAATCCTAACCAATACCCTAAACCGAGCCCTAACCCTAACACTAACCCTAACCCTAAACCTAACACATACCCTACGCCGTACAAGAAGCCCTCCCCGAACCCGTACCCTAAGCCGTACCCTAAGCCTAACCCTAAGCCTAACCCTAAACGTAGGCTACCCTTGAATGCTTCTGCCTCCAATAGATTTCCTAAGCAGTAGTGTTTTAAGGAACAGCTTAAAAAGAGAATCCTAATGTGATTTCTTTATAATGGGTGTGTTCCTTATCTTATCCTAGTGTCTAAATTCTTCTCCATGGCTGGACCTCCAAATAATATTCCTTTACGTGCTAAGGGGTATCTAGAGAGTGGGATAGCTTTAATAACTACCCTAACACTAACGCGTACCCTAACCCTAACCCCTACCCTAACCCTAACACGTACCCTAATCCTAAACAATACCCTAAACCGAGCCCTAACCCTAACACTAACCCTAACCCTAACCCTAACCCATACCCTACGCCGTACACGAAGCCATCACCGAACCCGTACCCTAAGCCGTACCCTAAGCCGTACCCTAAGCCTAACCCTAACCCTAGGCTACCCTTGACTGCTTCTGCCTCCAATAGATTTTCTAAGCACTAGTGTTTTAAGGAACAGCTTAAAAAGAGAATCCTAATGTGATTTCTTTATAATGGGTGTGTTCCTTATCTTATCCTAGTGTCTAAACTCTTCTCCATGGCTGGACCTCCAAATAATATTCCTTTACGTGCTAAGGGGTATCTAGAGAGTGGGTTAGGTTTAATAACTACCCTAACACTAACGCGTACCCTAACCCTAAACCCTACCCTAACCCTAACACGTACCCTAATCCTAACCAATACCCTATACCGAGCCCTAACCCTAACACTAACCCTAACCCTAACCCTAACCCATACCCTACGCCGTACCAGAAGCCCTCCCCGAACCCGTACCCTAAGCCGTACCCTAAGCCTAACCCTAAGCCTAACCCTAACCCTAGGCTACCCTTGACTGCTTCTGCCTCCAATAGATTTCCTAAGCACTAGTGTTTTAAGGAACAGCTTAAAAAGAGAATCCTAATGTGATTTCTTTATAATGGGTGTGTTCCTTATCTTATCCTAGTGTCTAAACTCTTCTCCATGGCTGGACCTCCAAATAATATTCCTTTACGTGCTAAGGGGTATCTAGAGAGTGGGTTAGGTTTAATAACTACCCTAACACTAACGCGTACCCGAACCCTAACCCCTAACCTATCGCTAACACGTACCCTAATCCTAACCAATACCCTAAACCGAGCCCTAACCCTAACACTAACCCTAACCCTAACCCTAACCCATACCCCACGCCATACCAGAAGCCCTCCCCGAACCCGTACCCTAAGCCGTACCCTAAGCCTAACCCTAAGCCTAACCCTAACCCTAGGCTACCCTTGACTGCTTCTGCCTCCAATAGATTTCCTAAGCACTAGTGTTTTAAGGAACAGCTTAAAAAGAGAATCCTAATGTGATTTCTTTATAATGGGTGTGTTCCTTATCTTATCCTAGTGTCTAAACTCTTCTCCATGGCTGGACCTCCAAATAATATTCCTTTACGTGCTAAGGGGTATCTAGAGATTGGGATAGGTTTAATAACTACCCTAACACTAACGCGTACCCTAACCCTAACCCCTACCCTAACCCTAACACGTAACCTAATCCTAACCAATACCCTAAGCCGAGCCTAACCCTAACACTAACCCTAACCCTAACCCTAACCCATACCCTAAGCCGTACCCGAAGCCCTCCCCAAACCCGTACCCTAAGCCGTACCCTAAGCCGTACCCTAAGCCTAACCCTAACCCTAGGCTACCCTTGACTGCTTCTGCCTCCAATAGATTTCCTAAGCACTAGTGTTTTAAGGAACAGCTTAAAAAGAGAATCCTAATGTGATTTCTTTATAATGGGTGTGTTCCTTATCTTATCCTAGTGTCTAAACTCTTCTCCATGGCTGGACCCCCAAATAATATTCCTTTACGTGCTAAGGGGTATCTAGAGAGTGGGATAGGTTTAATAACTACCCTAACCCTAACGCGTACCCTAACCCTATCCCCTACCCTAACCCTAACACGTACCCTAATCCTAACCCGTACCCTAAACCGAGCCCTAACCCTAACACTAACCCTAACCCTAACCCTAACCCATACCCTACGCCATACCCGAAGCCCTCCCTGAACCCGTATCCTAAGCCGTACCCTAAGCCGTACCCTAAGCCTAACCCTAACCCTAGGCTACCCTTGACTGCTTCTGCCTCCAATAGATTTCCTAAGCACTAGTGTTTTAAGGAACAGCTTAAAAAGAGAATCCTAATGTGATTTCTTTACAATGGGTGTGTTCCTTATCTTATCCTAGTGTCTAAACTCTTCTCCATGGCTGGACCTCCAAATAATATTCCTTTACGTGCTAAGGGGTATCTAGAGACTGGGATAGGTTTAATAACTACCCTAACACTAACGCGTACCCTAACCCTAACCCCTACCCTAACCCTAACACGTACCCTAATCCTAACCAATACCCTAAACCGAGCCCTAACCCTAACACTAACCCTAACCGTAACCCTAACCCATACCCTACGCCGTACCCGAAGCCCTCCCCGAACCGGTACCCTAAGCCGTACCCTAAGCCGTACCCTAAGCCTAAACCTAACCCTAGGCTACCCTTGACTGCTTCTGCCTCCAATAGATTTTCTAAGCACTAGTGTTTGAAGGAACAGCTTAAAAAGAGAATCCTAATGTGATTTCTTTATAATGGGTGTGTTCCTTATCTTATCCTAGTGTCTAAACTCTTCTCCATGGCTGAACCTCCAAATAATATTCCTTTACGTGTTAAGGGGTATCTAGAGAGTGGGTTAGGTTTAAAAACTACCCTAACACTAACGCGTACCCTAACCCTAAACCCTACCCTAACCCTAACACGTACCCTAATCCTAACCAATACCCTATACCGAGCCCTAACCCTAACACTAACCCTAACCCTAACCCTAACCCATACCCTACGCCGTAACAGAAGCCCTCCCCGAACCCGTACCCTAAGCCGTACCCTAAGCCTAACCCTAACCCTAGGCTACCCTTGGATGCTTCTGCCTCCAATAGATTTCCTAAGCACTAGTGTTTTAAGGAACAGCTTAAAAAGAGAATCCTAATGTGATTTCTTTATAATGGGTGTGTTCCTTATCTTATCCTAGTGTCTAAACTCTTCTCCATGGCTGGACCTCCAAATAATATTCCTTTATGTGCTAAGGGGTATCTAGAGAGTGGGATAGGTTTAATAACTACCCTAACACTAATGCGTACCCTAACCCTTACCCCTACCCTATCGCTAACACGTACCCTAATCCTAACCAATACCCTAAACCGAGCCCTAACCCTAACACTAACCCTAACCATAACACTAACCCATACCCTACGCCGTACCAGAAGCCCTCCCCGAACCCGTACCCTAAGCCGTACCCTAAGCCTAACCCTAAGCCTAACCCTAAACGTAGGCTACCCTTGAATGCTTCTGCCTCCAATAGATTTCCTAAGCAGTAGTGTTTTAAGGAACAGCTTAAAAAGAGAATCCTAATGTGATTTCTTTATAATGGGTGTGTTCCTTATCTTATCCTAGTGTCTAAATTCTTCTCCATGGCTGGACCTCCAAATAATATTCCTTTACGTGCTAAGGGGTATCTAGAGAGTGGGATAGCTTTAATAACTACCCTAACACTAACGCGTACCCTAACCCTAACCCCTACCCTAACCCTAACACGTACCCTAATCCTAACCAATACCCTAAACCGAGCCCTAACCCTAACACTAACCCTAACCCTAACCCTAACCCATACCCTACGCCGTACCCGAAGCCATCCCCGAACCCGTACCCTAAGCCGTACCCTAAGCCGTACACTAAGCCTAACCCTAACCCTAGGCTACCCTTGACTGCTTCTGCCTCCAATAGATTTCCTAAGCACTAGTGTTTTAAGGAACAGCTTAAAAAGAGAATCTTATTGTGATTTCTTTATAATGGGTGTGTTCCTTATCTTATCCTAGTGTCTAAACTCTTCTCCATGGCTGGACCTCCAAATAATATTCCTTTATGTGCTAAGGGGTATCTAGAGAGTGGGATAGGTTTAATAACTACCCTAACACTAATGCGTACCCTAACCCTAACCCCTACCCTATCGCTAACACGTACCCTAATCCTAACCAATACCCTAAACCGAGCCCTAACCCTAACACTAACCCTAACCCTAACCCTAACACATACCCTACGCCGTACCAGAAGCCCTCCCCGAACCCGTACCCTAAGCCGTACCCTAAGCCTAACCCTAAATGTAGGCTACCCTTGAATGCTTCTGCCTCCAATAGATTTCCTAAGCAGTAGTGTTTTAAGGAACAGCTTAAAAAGAGAATCCTAATGTGATTTCTTTATAATGGGTGTGTTCCTTATCTTATCCTAGTGTCTAAATTCTTCTCCATGGCTGGACCTCCAAATAATATTCCTTTACGTGCTAAGGGGTATCTAGAGAGTGGGATAGCTTTAATAACTACCCTAACACTAACGCGTACCCTAACCCTAACCCCTACCCTAACCCTAACACGTACCCTAATCCTAAACAATACCCTAAACCGAGCCCTAACCCTAACAATAACCCTAACCCTAACCCTAACCCATACCCTACGCCGTACACGAAGCCATCCCCGAACCCGTACCCTAAGCCGTACCCTAAGCCGTACCCTAAGCCTAACCCTAACCCTAGGCTACCCTTGACTGCTTCTGCCTCCAATAGATTTTCTAAGCACTAGTGTTTTAAGGAACAGCTTAAAAAGAGAATCCTAATGTGATTTCTTTATAATGGGTGTGTTCCTTATCTTATCCTAGTGTCTAAACTCTTCTCCATGGCTGGACCTCCAAATAATATTCCTTTACGTGCTAAGGGGTATCTAGAGAGTGGGTTAGGTTTAATAACTACCCTAACACTAACGCGTACCCTAACCCTAACCCCTACCCTATCGCTAACACGTACCCTAATCCTAACCAATACCCTAAACCGAGCCCTAACCCTAACACTAACCCTAACCCTAACCCTAACCCATACCCCACGCCATACCAGAAGCCCTCCCCGAACCCGTACCCTAAGCCGTACCCTAAGCCTAACCCTAACCCTAGGCTACCCTTGACTGCTTCTGCCTCCAATAGATTTCCTAAGCACTAGTGTTTTAAGGAACAGCTTAAAAAGAGAATCCTAATGTGATTTCTTTATAATGGGTGTGTTCCTTATCTTATCCTAGTGTCTAAACTCTTCTCCATGGCTGGACCTCCAAATAATATTCCTTTACGTGCTAAGGGGTATCTAGAGATTGGGATAGGTTTAATAACTACCCTAACACTAACGCGTACCCTAACCCTAACCCCTACCCTAACCCTAACACGTACCCTAATCCTAACCAATACCCTAAGCCGAGCCCTAACCCTAACACTAACCCTAACCCTAACCCTAACCCATACCCTAAGCCGTACCCGAAGCCCTCCCCAAACCCGTACCCTAAGCCGTACCCTAAGCCGTACCCTAAGCCTAACCCTAACCCTAGGCTACCCTTGACTGCTTCTGCCTCCAATAGATTTCCTAAGCACTAGTGTTTTAAGGAACAGCTTAAAAAGAGAATCCTAATGTGATTTCTTTATAATGGGTGTGTTCCTTATCTTATTCTAGTGTCTAAACTCTTCTCCATGGCTGGACCCCCAAATAATATTCCTTTACGTGCTAAGGGGTATCTAGAGAGTGGGATAGGTTTAATAACTACCCTAACCCTAACCCTAACCCTAACCCTATCCCCTACCCTAACCCTAACACGTACCCTAATCCTAACCCGTACCCTAAACCGAGCCCTAACCCTAACACTAACCCTAACCCTAACCCTAACCCATACCCTACGCCGTACCAGAAGCCCTCCCCGAACCCGTACCCTAAGCCGTACCCTAAGCCTAACCCTAAGCCTAACCCTAAACCTAGGCTACCCTTGAATGCTTCTGCCTCCAATAGATTTCCTAAGCACTAGTGTTTTAAGGAACAGCTTAAAAAGAGAATCCTAATGTGATTTGTTTATGATGGGTGTGTTCCTTATCTTATCCTAGTGTCTAAATTCTTCTCCATGGCTGGACCTCCAAATAATATTCCTTTACGTGCTAAGGGGTATCTAGAGAGTGGGATAGCTTTAATAACTACCCTAACACTAACGCGTACCCTAACCCTAACCCCTACCCTAACCCTAACACGTACCCTAATCCTAACCAATACCCTAAACCGAGCCCTAACCCTAACACTAACCCTAACCCATACCCTACGCCGTACCCGAAGCCATCCCCGAACCCGTACCCTAAGCCGTACCCTAAGCCTAACCCTAACCCTAGGCTACCCTTGACTGCTTCTGCCTCCAATAGATTTCCTAAGCACTAGTGTTTTAAGGAACAGCTTAAAAAGAGAATCCTAATGTGATTTCTTTATAATGGGTGTGTTCCTTATCTTATCCTAGTGTCTAAACTCTTCTCCATGGCTGGACCTCCAAATAATATTCCTTTACGTGCTAAGGGGTATCTAGAGAGTGGGATAGCTTTAATAACTACCCTAACACTAACGCGTACCCTAACCCTAACCCCTACCCTATCGCTAACACGTACCCTAATCCTAACCAATACCCTAAGCCGAGCCCTAACCCTAACACTAACCCTAACCCTAACCCTAACCCATACCCTAAGCCGTACCCGAAGCCCTCCCCAAACCCGTACCCTAAGCCGTACCCTAAGCCGTACCCTAAGCCTAACCCTAACCCTAGGCTACCCTTGACTGCTTCTGCCTCCAATAGATTTCCTAAGCACTAGTGTTTTACGGAACAGCTTAAAAAGAGAATCCTAATGTGATTTCTTTATAATGGGTGTGTTCCTTATCTTATCCTAGTGTCTAAACTCTTCTCCATGGCTGGACCCCCAAATAATATTCCTTTACGTGCTAAGGGGTATTTAGAGAGTGGGATAGGTTTAATAACTACCCTAACCCTAACGCGTACCCTAACCCTATCCCCTACCCTAACCCTAACACGTACCCTAATCCTAACCCGTACCCTAAACCGAGCCCTAACCCTAACACTAACCCTAACCCTAACCCTAACCCATACCCTACGCCATACCCGAAGCCCTCCCCGAACCCGTACCCTAAGCCGTACCCTAAGCCGTACCCTAAGCCGTACCCTAACCCTAGGCTACCCTTGACTGCTTCTGCCTCCAATAGATTTCCTAAGCACTAGTGTTTTAAGGAACAGCTTAAAAAGAGAATCCTAATGTGATTTCTTTACAATGGGTGTGTTCCTTATCTTATCCTAGTGTCTAAACTCTTCTCCATGGCTGGACCTCCAAATAATATTCCTTTACGTGCTAAGGGGTATCTAGAGACTGGGATAGGTTTAATAACTACCCTAACACTAACGCGTACCCTAACCCTAACCCTTACCCTAACCCTAACACGTACCCTAATCCTAACCAATACCCTAAACCGAGCCCTAACCCTAACACTAACCCTAACCGTAACCCTAACCCATACCCTACGCCGTACCCGAAGCCCTCCCCGAACCGGTACCCTAAGCCGTACCCTAAGCCGTACCCTAAGCCTAAACCTAACCCTAGGCTACCCTTGACTGCTTCTGCCTCCAATAGATTTTCTAAGCACTAGTGTTTTAAGGAACAGCTTAAAAAGAGAATCCTAATGTGATTTCTTTATAATGGGTGTGTTCCTTATCTTATCCTAGTGTCTAAACTCTTCTCCATGGCTGAACCTCCAAATAATATTCCTTTACGTGCTAAGGGGTATCTAGAGAGTGGGTTAGGTTTAATAACTACCCTAACACTAACGCGTACCCTAACCCTAAACCCTACCCTAACCCTAACACGTACCCTAATCCTAACCAATACCCTATACCGAGCCCTAACCCTAACACTAACCCTAACCCTAACCCTAACCCATACCCTACGCCGTACCAGAAGCCCTCCCCGAACCCGTACCCTAAGCCGTACCCTAAGCCTAACCCTAAGCCTAACCCTAACCCTAGGCTACCCTTGGATGCTTCAGCCTCCAATAGATTTCCTAAGCACTAGTGTTTTAAGGAACAGCTTAAAAAGAGAATCCTAATGTGATTTTTTATAATGGGTGTGTTCCTTATCTTATCCTAGTGTCTAAACTCTTCTCCATGGCTGGACCTCCAAATAATATTCCTTGATGTGCTAAGGGGTATCTAGAGAGTGGGATAGGTTTAATAACTACCCTAACACTAATGCGTACCCTAACCCTAACACCTACCCTATCGCTAACACGTACCCTAATCCTAACCAATACCCTAAACCGAGCCCTAACCCTAACACTAACCTTAACCCTAACCCTAACCCATACCCTACGCCGTACCAGAAGCCCTCCCCGAACCCGGACCCTAAGCCGTACCCTAAGCCTAACCCTAAGCCTAACCCTAACCCTAGGCTACCCTTGACTGCTTCTGCCTCCAATAGATTTCCTAAGCACTAGTGTTTTAAGGAACAGCTTAAAAAGAGAATCCTAATGTGATTTCTTTATAATGGGTGTGTTCCTTATCTTATCCTAGTGTCTAAACACTTCTCCATGGCTGGACCTCCAAATAATATTCCTTTACGTGCTAAGGGGTATCTAGAGAGTGGGTTAGGTTTAATAACTACCCTAACACTAACGCGTACCCTAACCCTAACCCCTACCCTATTGCTAACACGTACCCTAATCCTAACCAATACCCTAAACCGAGCCCTAACCCTAACACTAACCCTAACCCTAACCCTAACACATACCCTACGCCATACCAGAAGCCCTCCCCGAACCCGTACCCTAAGCCGTACCCTAAGCCTAACCCTAAGCCTAACCCTAACCCTAGGCTACCCTTGACTGCTTCTGCCTCCAATAGATTTCCTAACCACTAGTGTTTTAAGGAACAGCTTAAAAAGAGAATCCTAATGTGATTTCTTTATAATGGGTGTGTTCCTTATCTTATCCTAGTGTCTAAACTCTTCTCCATGGCTGGACCTCCAAATAATATTCCTTTACGTGCTAAGGGGTATCTAGAGATTGGGATAGGTTTAATAACTACCCTAACACTAACGCGTACCCTAACCCTAACCCCTACCCTAACCCTAACACGTACCCTAATCCTAACCAATACCCTAAGCCGAGCCCTAACCCTAACACTAACCCTAACCCTAACCCTAACCCATACCCTACGCCGAACCCGAAGCCCTCCCCAAACCCGTACCCTAAGCCGTACCCTAAGCCGTACCCTAAGCCTAACCCTAACCCTAGGCTACCCTTGACTGCTTCTGCCTCCAATAGATTTCCTAAGCACTAGTGTTTTAAGGAACAGCTTAAAAAGAGAATCCTAATGTGATTTCTTTATAATGCGTGTGTTCCTTATCTTATCCTAGTGTCTAAACTCTTCTCCATGGCTGGACCCCCAAATAATATTCCTTTACGTGCTAAGGGGTATCTAGAGAGTGGGATAGGTTTAATAACTACCCTAACCCTAACCCTAACCCTAACCCTATCCCCTACCCTAACCCTAACACGTACCCTAATCCTAACCCGTACCCTAAACCGAGCCCTAACCCTAACACTAACCCTAACCCTAACCCTAACCCATACCCTACGCCGTACCAGAAGCCCTCCCCGAACCCGTACCCTAAGCCGTACCCTAAGCCTAACCCTAAGCCTAACCCTAAAACTAGGCTACCCTTGAATGCTTCTGCCTCCAATAGATTTCCTAAGCACTAGTGTTTTAAGGAACAGCTTAAAAAGAGAATCCTAATGTGATTTGTTTATGATGGGTGTGTTCCTTATCTTATCCTAGTGTCTAAATTCTTCTCCATGGCTGGACCTCCAAATAATATTCCTTTACGTGCTAAGGGGTATCTAGAGAGTGGGATAGCTTTAATAACTACCCTAACACTAACGCGTACCCTAACCCTAACCCCTACCCTAACCCTAACACGTACCCTAATCCTAACCAATACCCTAAACCGAGCCCTAACCCTAACCCTAACCCTAACCCATACCCTACGCCGTACCCGAAGCCATCCCCGAACCCGTACCCTAAGCCGTACCCTAAGCCTAACCCTAACCCTAGGCTACCCTTGACTGCTTCTGCCTCCAATAGATTTCCTAAGCACTAGTGTTTTAAGGAACAGCTTAAAAAGAGAATCCTAATGTGATTTCTTTACAATGGGTGTGTTCCTTATCTTATCCTAGTGTCTAAACTCTTCTCCATGCCTGGACCTCCAAATAATATTCCTTTACGTGCTAAGGGGTATCTAGAGACTGGGATAGGTTTAATAACTACCCTAACACTAACGCGTACCCTAACCCTAACCCCTACCCTAACCCTAACACGTACCCTAATCCTAACCAATACCCTAAACCGAGCCCTAACCCTAACACTAACCCTAACCGTAACCCTAACCCATACCCTACGCCGTACCCGAAGCCCTCCCCGAACCGGTACCCTAAGCCGTACCCTAAGCCGTACCCTAAGCCTAAACCTAACCCTAGGCTACCCTTGACTGCTTCTGCCTCCAATAGATTTTCTAAGCACTAGTGTTTTAAGGAACAGCTTAAAAAGAGAATCCTAATGTGATTTCTTTATAATGGGTGTGTTCCTTATCTTATCCTAGTGTCTAAACTCTTCTCCATGGCTGAACCTCCAAATAATATTCCTTTACGTGTTAAGGGGTATCTAGAGAGTGGGTTAGGTTTAAAAACTACCCTAACACTAACGCGTACCCTAACCCTAAACCCTACCCTAACCCTAACACGTACCCTAATCCTAACCAATACCCTATACCGAGCCCTAACCCTAACACTAACCCTAACCCTAACCCTAACCCATACCCTACGCCGTAACAGAAGCCCTCCCCGAACCCGTACCCTAAGCCGTACCCTAAGCCTAACCCTAACCCTAGGCTACCCTTGGATGCTTCTGCCTCCAATAGATTTCCTAAGCACTAGTGTTTTAAGGAACAGCTTAAAAAGAGAATCCTAATGTGATTTCTTTATAATGGGTGTGTTCCTTATCTTATCCTAGTGTCTAAACTCTTCTCCATGGCTGGACCTCCAAATAATATTCCTTTATGTGCTAAGGGGTATCTAGAGAGTGGGATAGGTTTAATAACTACCCTAACACTAATGCGTACCCTAACCCTTACCCCTACCCTATCGCTAACACGTACCCTAATCCTAACCAATACCCTAAACCGAGCCCTAACCCTAACACTAACCCTAACCATAACACTAACCCATACCCTACGCCGTACCAGAAGCCCTCCCCGAACCCGTACCCTAAGCCGTACCCTAAGCCTAACCCTAAGCCTAACCCTAAACGTAGGCTACCCTTGAATGCTTCTGCCTCCAATAGATTTCCTAAGCAGTAGTGTTTTAAGGAACAGCTTAAAAAGAGAATCCTAATGTGATTTATTTATAATGGGTGTGTTCCTTATCTTATCCTAGTGTCTAAATTCTTCTCCATGGCTGGACCTCCAAATAATATTCCTTTACGTGCTAAGGGGTATCTAGAGAGTGGGATAGCTTTAATAACTACCCTAACACTAACGCGTACCCTAACCCTAACCCCTACCCTAACCCTAACACGTACCCTAATCCTAACCAATACCCTAAACCGAGCCCTAACCCTAACACTAACCCTAACCCTAACCCTAACCCATACCCTACGCCGTACCCGAAGCCATCCCCGAACCCGTACCCTAAGCCGTACCCTAAGCCGTACACTAAGCCTAACCCTAACCCTAGGCTACCCTTGACTGCTTCTGCCTCCAATAGATTTCCTAAGCACTAGTGTTTTAAGGAACAGCTTAAAAAGAGAATCTTATTGTGATTTCTTTATAATGGGTGTGTTCCTTATCTTATCCTAGTGTCTAAACTCTTCTCCATGGCTGGACCTCCAAATAATATTCCTTTATGTGCTAAGGGGTATCTAGAGAGTGGGATAGGTTTAATAACTACCCTAACACTAATGCGTACCCTAACCCTAACCCCTACCCTATCGCTAACACGTACCCTAATCCTAACCAATACCCTAAACCGAGCCCTAACCCTAACACTAACCCTAACCCTAACCCTAACACATACCCTACGCCGTACCAGAAGCCCTCCCCGAACCCGTACCCTAAGCCGTACCCTAAGCCTAACCCTAAATGTAGGCTACCCTTGAATGCTTCTGCCTCCAATAGATTTCCTAAGCAGTAGTGTTTTAAGGAACAGCTTAAAAAGAGAATCCTAATGTGATTTCTTTATAATGGGTGTGTTCCTTATCTTATCCTAGTGTCTAAATTCTTCTCCATGGCTGGACCTCCAAATAATATTCCTTTACGTGCTAAGGGGTATCTAGAGAGTGGGATAGCTTTAATAACTACCCTAACACTAACGCGTACCCTAACCCTAACCCCTACCCTAACCCTAACACGTACCCTAATCCTAAACAATACCCTAAACCGAGCCCTAACCCTAACAATAACCCTAACCCTAACCCTAACCCATACCCTACGCCGTACACGAAGCCATCCCCGAACCCGTACCCTAAGCCGTACCCTAAGCCGTACCCTAAGCCTAACCCTAACCCTAGGCTACCCTTGACTGCTTCTGCCTCCAATAGATTTTCTAAGCACTAGTGTTTTAAGGAACAGCTTAAAAAGAGAATCCTAATGTGATTTCTTTATAATGGGTGTGTTCCTTATCTTATCCTAGTGTCTAAACTCTTCTCCATGGCTGAACCTCCAAATAATATTCCTTTACGTGTTAAGGGGTATCTAGAGAGTGGGTTAGGTTTAAAAACTACCCTAACACTAACGCGTACCCTAACCCTAAACCCTACCCTAACCCTAACACGTACCCTAATCCTAACCAATACCCTATACCGAGCCCTAACCCTAACACTAACCCTAACCCTAACCCTAACCCATACCCTACGCCGTAACAGAAGCCCTCCCCGAACCCGTACCCTAAGCCGTACCCTAAGCCTAACCCTAACCCTAGGCTACCCTTGGATGCTTCTGCCTCCAATAGATTTCCTAAGCACTAGTGTTTTAAGGAACAGCTTAAAAAGAGAATCCTAATGTGATTTCTTTATAATGGGTGTGTTCCTTATCTTATCCTAGTGTCTAAACTCTTCTCCATGGCTGGACCTCCAAATAATATTCCTTTATGTGCTAAGGGGTATCTAGAGAGTGGGATAGGTTTAATAACTACCCTAACACTAATGCGTACCCTAACCCTTACCCCTACCCTATCGCTAACACGTACCCTAATCCTAACCAATACCCTAAACCGAGCCCTAACCCTAACACTAACCCTAACCATAACACTAACCCATACCCTACGCCGTACCAGAAGCCCTCCCCGAACCCGTACCCTAAGCCGTACCCTAAGCCTAACCCTAAGCCTAACCCTAAACGTAGGCTACCCTTGAATGCTTCTGCCTCCAATAGATTTCCTAAGCAGTAGTGTTTTAAGGAACAGCTTAAAAAGAGAATCCTAATGTGATTTATTTATAATGGGTGTGTTCCTTATCTTATCCTAGTGTCTAAATTCTTCTCCATGGCTGGACCTCCAAATAATATTCCTTTACGTGCTAAGGGGTATCTAGAGAGTGGGATAGCTTTAATAACTACCCTAACACTAACGCGTACCCTAACCCTAACCCCTACCCTAACCCTAACACGTACCCTAATCCTAACCAATACCCTAAACCGAGCCCTAACCCTAACACTAACCCTAACCCTAACCCTAACCCATACCCTACGCCGTACCCGAAGCCATCCCCGAACCCGTACCCTAAGCCGTACCCTAAGCCGTACACTAAGCCTAACCCTAACCCTAGGCTACCCTTGACTGCTTCTGCCTCCAATAGATTTCCTAAGCACTAGTGTTTTAAGGAACAGCTTAAAAAGAGAATCTTATTGTGATTTCTTTATAATGGGTGTGTTCCTTATCTTATCCTAGTGTCTAAACTCTTCTCCATGGCTGGACCTCCAAATAATATTCCTTTATGTGCTAAGGGGTATCTAGAGAGTGGGATAGGTTTAATAACTACCCTAACACTAATGCGTACCCTAACCCTAACCCCTACCCTATCGCTAACACGTACCCTAATCCTAACCAATACCCTAAACCGAGCCCTAACCCTAACACTAACCCTAACCCTAACCCTAACACATACCCTACGCCGTACCAGAAGCCCTCCCCGAACCCGTACCCTAAGCCGTACCCTAAGCCTAACCCTAAATGTAGGCTACCCTTGAATGCTTCTGCCTCCAATAGATTTCCTAAGCAGTAGTGTTTTAAGGAACAGCTTAAAAAGAGAATCCTAATGTGATTTCTTTATAATGGGTGTGTTCCTTATCTTATCCTAGTGTCTAAATTCTTCTCCATGGCTGGACCTCCAAATAATATTCCTTTACGTGCTAAGGGGTATCTAGAGAGTGGGATAGCTTTAATAACTACCCTAACACTAACGCGTACCCTAACCCTAACCCCTACCCTAACCCTAACACGTACCCTAATCCTAAACAATACCCTAAACCGAGCCCTAACCCTAACAATAACCCTAACCCTAACCCTAACCCATACCCTACGCCGTACACGAAGCCATCCCCGAACCCGTACCCTAAGCCGTACCCTAAGCCGTACCCTAAGCCTAACCCTAACCCTAGGCTACCCTTGACTGCTTCTGCCTCCAATAGATTTTCTAAGCACTAGTGTTTTAAGGAACAGCTTAAAAAGAGAATCCTAATGTGATTTCTTTATAATGGGTGTGTTCCTTATCTTATCCTAGTGTCTAAACTCTTCTCCATGGCTGGACCTCCAAATAATATTCCTTTACGTGCTAAGGGGTATCTAGAGAGTGGGTTAGGTTTAATAACTACCCTAACACTAACGCGTACCCTAACCCTAACCCCTACCCTATCGCTAACACGTACCCTAATCCTAACCAATACCCTAAACCGAGCCCTAACCCTAACACTAACCCTAACCCTAACCCTAACCCATACCCCACGCCATACCAGAAGCCCTCCCCGAACCCGTACCCTAAGCCGTACCCTAAGCCTAACCCTAACCCTAGGCTACCCTTGACTGCTTCTGCCTCCAATAGATTTCCTAAGCACTAGTGTTTTAAGGAACAGCTTAAAAAGAGAATCCTAATGTGATTTCTTTATAATGGGTGTGTTCCTTATCTTATCCTAGTGTCTAAACTCTTCTCCATGGCTGGACCTCCAAATAATATTCCTTTACGTGCTAAGGGGTATCTAGAGATTGGGATAGGTTTAATAACTACCCTAACACTAACGCGTACCCTAACCCTAACCCCTACCCTAACCCTAACACGTACCCTAATCCTAACCAATACCCTAAGCCGAGCCCTAACCCTAACACTAACCCTAACCCTAACCCTAACCCATACCCTAAGCCGTACCCGAAGCCCTCCCCAAACCCGTACCCTAAGCCGTACCCTAAGCCGTACCCTAAGCCTAACCCTAACCCTAGGCTACCCTTGACTGCTTCTGCCTCCAATAGATTTCCTAAGCACTAGTGTTTTAAGGAACAGCTTAAAAAGAGAATCCTAATGTGATTTCTTTATAATGGGTGTGTTCCTTATCTTATTCTAGTGTCTAAACTCTTCTCCATGGCTGGACCCCCAAATAATATTCCTTTACGTGCTAAGGGGTATCTAGAGAGTGGGATAGGTTTAATAACTACCCTAACCCTAACCCTAACCCTAACCCTATCCCCTACCCTAACCCTAACACGTACCCTAATCCTAACCCGTACCCTAAACCGAGCCCTAACCCTAACACTAACCCTAACCCTAACCCTAACCCATACCCTACGCCGTACCAGAAGCCCTCCCCGAACCCGTACCCTAAGCCGTACCCTAAGCCTAACCCTAAGCCTAACCCTAAACCTAGGCTACCCTTGAATGCTTCTGCCTCCAATAGATTTCCTAAGCACTAGTGTTTTAAGGAACAGCTTAAAAAGAGAATCCTAATGTGATTTGTTTATGATGGGTGTGTTCCTTATCTTATCCTAGTGTCTAAATTCTTCTCCATGGCTGGACCTCCAAATAATATTCCTTTACGTGCTAAGGGGTATCTAGAGAGTGGGATAGCTTTAATAACTACCCTAACACTAACGCGTACCCTAACCCTAACCCCTACCCTAACCCTAACACGTACCCTAATCCTAACCAATACCCTAAACCGAGCCCTAACCCTAACACTAACCCTAACCCATACCCTACGCCGTACCCGAAGCCATCCCCGAACCCGTACCCTAAGCCGTACCCTAAGCCTAACCCTAACCCTAGGCTACCCTTGACTGCTTCTGCCTCCAATAGATTTCCTAAGCACTAGTGTTTTAAGGAACAGCTTAAAAAGAGAATCCTAATGTGATTTCTTTATAATGGGTGTGTTCCTTATCTTATCCTAGTGTCTAAACTCTTCTCCATGGCTGGACCTCCAAATAATATTCCTTTACGTGCTAAGGGGTATCTAGAGAGTGGGTTAGGTTTAATAACTACCCTAACACTAACGCGTACCCTAACCCTAACCCCTACCCTATCGCTAACACGTACCCTAATCCTAACCAATACCCTAAGCCGAGCCCTAACCCTAACACTAACCCTAACCCTAACCCTAACCCATACCCTAAGCCGTACCCGAAGCCCTCCCCAAACCCGTACCCTAAGCCGTACCCTAAGCCGTACCCTAAGCCTAACCCTAACCCTAGGCTACCCTTGACTGCTTCTGCCTCCAATAGATTTCCTAAGCACTAGTGTTTTACGGAACAGCTTAAAAAGAGAATCCTAATGTGATTTCTTTATAATGGGTGTGTTCCTTATCTTATCCTAGTGTCTAAACTCTTCTCCATGGCTGGACCCCCAAATAATATTCCTTTACGTGCTAAGGGGTATTTAGAGAGTGGGATAGGTTTAATAACTACCCTAACACTAACGCGTACCCTAACCCTATCCCCTACCCTAACCCTAACACGTACCCTAATCCTAACCCGTACCCTAAACCGAGCCCTAACCCTAACACTAACCCTAACCCTAACCCTAACCCATACCCTACGCCATACCCGAAGCCCTCCCCGAACCCGTACCCTAAGCCGTACCCTAAGCCGTACCCTAAGCCGTACCCTAACCCTAGGCTACCCTTGACTGCTTCTGCCTCCAATAGATTTCCTAAGCACTAGTGTTTTAAGGAACAGCTTAAAAAGAGAATCCTAATGTGATTTCTTTACAATGGGTGTGTTCCTTATCTTATCCTAGTGTCTAAACTCTTCTCCATGGCTGGACCTCCAAATAATATTCCTTTACGTGCTAAGGGGTATCTAGAGACTGGGATAGGTTTAATAACTACCCTAACACTAACGCGTACCCTAACCCTAACCCTTACCCTAACCCTAACACGTACCCTAATCCTAACCAATACCCTAAACCGAGCCCTAACCCTAACACTAACCCTAACCGTAACCCTAACCCATACCCTACGCCGTACCCGAAGCCCTCCCCGAACCGGTACCCTAAGCCGTACCCTAAGCCGTACCCTAAGCCTAAACCTAACCCTAGGCTACCCTTGACTGCTTCTGCCTCCAATAGATTTTCTAAGCACTAGTGTTTTAAGGAACAGCTTAAAAAGAGAATCCTAATGTGATTTCTTTATAATGGGTGTGTTCCTTATCTTATCCTAGTGTCTAAACTCTTCTCCATGGCTGAACCTCCAAATAATATTCCTTTACGTGCTAAGGGGTATCTAGAGAGTGGGTTAGGTTTAATAACTACCCTAACACTAACGCGTACCCTAACCCTAAACCCTACCCTAACCCTAACACGTACCCTAATCCTAACCAATACCCTATACCGAGCCCTAACCCTAACACTAACCCTAACCCTAACCCTAACCCATACCCTACGCCGTACCAGAAGCCCTCCCCGAACCCGTACCCTAAGCCGTACCCTAAGCCTAACCCTAAGCCTAACCCTAACCCTAGGCTACCCTTGGATGCTTCAGCCTCCAATAGATTTCCTAAGCACTAGTGTTTTAAGGAACAGCTTAAAAAGAGAATCCTAATGTGATTTTTTATAATGGGTGTGTTCCTTATCTTATCCTAGTGTCTAAACTCTTCTCCATGGCTGGACCTCCAAATAATATTCCTTTATGTGCTAAGGGGTATCTAGAGAGTGGGATAGGTTTAATAACTACCCTAACACTAATGCGTACCCTAACCCTAACACCTACCCTATCGCTAACACGTACCCTAATCCTAACCAATACCCTAAACCGAGCCCTAACCCTAACACTAACCTTAACCCTAACCCTAACCCATACCCTACGCCGTACCAGAAGCCCTCCCCGAACCCGGACCCTAAGCCGTACCCTAAGCCTAACCCTAAGCCTAACCCTAACCCTAGGCTACCCTTGACTGCTTCTGCCTCCAATAGATTTCCTAAGCACTAGTGTTTTAAGGAACAGCTTAAAAAGAGAATCCTAATGTGATTTCTTTATAATGGGTGTGTTCCTTATCTTATCCTAGTGTCTAAACACTTCTCCATGGCTGGACCTCCAAATAATATTCCTTTACGTGCTAAGGGGTATCTAGAGAGTGGGTTAGGTTTAATAACTACCCTAACACTAACGCGTACCCTAACCCTAACCCCTACCCTATTGCTAACACGTACCCTAATCCTAACCAATACCCTAAACCGAGCCCTAACCCTAACACTAACCCTAACCCTAACCCTAACACATACCCTACGCCATACCAGAAGCCCTCCCCGAACCCGTACCCTAAGCCGTACCCTAAGCCTAACCCTAAGCCTAACCCTAACCCTAGGCTACCCTTGACTGCTTCTGCCTCCAATAGATTTCCTAACCACTAGTGTTTTAAGGAACAGCTTAAAAAGAGAATCCTAATGTGATTTCTTTATAATGGGTGTGTTCCTTATCTTATCCTAGTGTCTAAACTCTTCTCCATGGCTGGACCTCCAAATAATATTCCTTTACGTGCTAAGGGGTATCTAGAGATTGGGATAGGTTTAATAACTACCCTAACACTAACGCGTACCCTAACCCTAACCCCTACCCTAACCCTAACACGTACCCTAATCCTAACCAATACCCTAAGCCGAGCCCTAACCCTAACACTAACCCTAACCCTAACCCTAACCCATACCCTACGCCAAACCCGAAGCCCTCCCCAAACCCGTACCCTAAGCCGTACCCTAAGCCGTACCCTAAGCCTAACCCTAACCCTAGGCTACCCTTGACTGCTTCTGCCTCCAATAGATTTCCTAAGCACTAGTGTTTTAAGGAACAGCTTAAAAAGAGAATCCTAATGTGATTTCTTTATAATGCGTGTGTTCCTTATCTTATCCTAGTGTCTAAACTCTTCTCCATGGCTGGACCCCCAAATAATATTCCTTTACGTGCTAAGGGGTATCTAGAGTGTGGGATAGGTTTAATAACTACCCTAACCCTAACGCGTACCCTAACCCTATCCCCTACCCTAACCCTAACACGTACCCTAATCCTAACCCGTACCCTAAACCGAGCCCTAACCCTAACACTAACCCTAACCGTAACCCTAACCCATACCCTACGCCATACCCGAAGCCCTCCCCGAACCCGTACCCTAAGCCGTACCCTAAGCCGTACCCTAAGCCTAACCCTAACCCTAGGCTACCCTTGACTGCTTCTGCCTACAATAGATTTCCTAAGCACTAGTGTTTTAAGGAACAGCTTAAAAAG
This sequence comes from Balaenoptera physalus, assembly GCF_965194825.1. Classification (NCBI taxonomy): domain Eukaryota; kingdom Metazoa; phylum Chordata; class Mammalia; order Artiodactyla; family Balaenopteridae; genus Balaenoptera; species Balaenoptera physalus. The sequence goes on from NW_028125627.1 coordinate 214,706, forward strand.
AGATTCCTAATGTGATTTCTTTACAATGGGTGTGTTCCTTATCTTATCCTAGTGTCTAAACTCTTCTCCATGGCTGGACCTCCAAATAATATTCCTTTACGTGCTAAGGGGTATCTAGAGACTGGGATAGGTTTAATAACTACCCTAACACTAACGCGTACCCTAACCCTAACCCCTACCCTAACCCTAACACGTACCCTAATCCTAACCAATACGCTAAACTGAGCCCTAACCCTAACACTAACCCTAACCGTAACCCTAACCCATACCCTACGCCGTACCCGAAGCCCTCCCCGAACCAGTACCCTAAGCCGTACCCTAAGCCTAACCCTAAGCCTAAACCTAACCCTAGGCTACCCTTGACTGCTTCTGCCTCCAATAGGTTTTCTAAGCACTAGTGTTTTAAGGAACAGCTTAAAAAAGAATCCTAATGTGATTTCTTTATAATGGGTGTGTTCCTTATCTTATCCTAGTGTCTAAACTCTTCTCCATGGCTGAACCTCCAAATAATATTCCTTTACGTGCTAAGGGGTATCTAGAGAGTGGGTTAGGTTTAATAACTACCCTAACACTAACGCGTACCCTAACCCTAAACCCTACCCTAACCCTAAAACGTACCCTAATCCTAACCAATACCCTAAACCGAGCCCTAACCCTAACACTAACCCTAACCCTAACCCTAACACATACCCTACGCCGTACCAGAAGCCCTCCCCGAACCCGTACCCTAAGCCTAACCCTAAGCCTAACCCTAAACGTAGGCTACCCTTGAATGCTTCTGCCTCCAATAGATTTCCTAAGCAGTAGTGTTTTAAGGAACAGCTTAAAAAGAGAATCCTAATGTGATTTCTTTATAATGGGTGTGTTCCTTATCTTATCCTAGTGTCTAAATTCTTCTCCATGGCTGGACCTCCAAATAATATTCCTTTACGTGCTAACGGGTATCTAGAGAGTGGGATAGCTTTAATAACTACCCTAACACTAACGCGTACCCTAACCCTAACCCCTACCCTAACCCTAACACGTACCCTAATCCTAACCAATACCCTAAGCCGAGCCCTAACCCTAACACTAACCCTAACCCTAACCCTAACCCATACCCTACGCCGTACCCGAAGCCCTCCCCAAACCCGTACCCTAAGCCGTACCCTAAGCCGTACCCTAAGCCTAACCCTAACCCTAGGATACCCTTGACTGCTTCTGCCTCCAATAGATTTCCTAAGCACTAGTGTTTTAAGGAACAGCTTAAAAAGAGAATCCTAATGTGATTTCTTTATAATGGGTGTGTTCCTTATCTTATCCTAGTGTCTAAACTCTTCTCCAGGGCTGGACCCCCAAATAATATTCCTTTACGTGCTAAGGGGTATCTAGAGAGTGGGATAGGTTTAATAACTACCCTAACCCTAACGCGTACCCTAACCCTATCCCCTACCCTAAACCTAACACGTACCCTAATCCTAACCCGTACCCTAAACCGAGCCCTAACCCTAACACTAACCCTAACCCTAACCCTAACCCATACCCTACGCCATACCCGAAGCCCTCCCCGAACCCGTACCCTAAGCCGTACCCTAAGCCGTACCCTAAGCCGTACCCTAACCCTAGGCTACCCTTGACTGCTTCTGCCTCCAATAGATTTCCTAAGCACTAGTGTTTTAAGGAACAGCTTAAAAAGAGAATCCTAATGTGATTTCTTTACAATGGGTGTGTTCCTTATCTTATCCTAGTGTCTAAACTCTTCTCCATGGCTGGACCTCCAAATAATATTCCTTTACGTGCTAAGGGGTATCTAGAGACTGGGATAGGTTTAATAACTACCCTAACACTAACGCGTACCCTAACCCTAACCCTTACCCTAACCCTAACACGTACCCTAATCCTAACCAATACCCTAAACCGAGCCCTAACCCTAACACTAACCCTAACCGTAACCCTAACCCATACCCTACGCCGTACCCGAAGCCCTCCCCGAACCGGTACCCTAAGCCGTACCCTAAGCCGTACCCTAAGCCTAAACCTAACCCTAGGCTACCCTTGACTGCTTCTGCCTCCAATAGATTTTCTAAGCACTAGTGTTTTAAGGAACAGCTTAAAAAGAGAATCCTAATGTGATTTCTTTATAATGGGTGTGTTCCTTATCTTATCCTAGTGTCTAAACTCTTCTCCATGGCTGAACCTCCAAATAATATTCCTTTACGTGCTAAGGGGTATCTAGAGAGTGGGTTAGGTTTAATAACTACCCTAACACTAACGCGTACCCTAACCCTAAACCCTACCCTAACCCTAACACGTACCCTAATCCTAACCAATACCCTATACCGAGCCCTAACCCTAACACTAACCCTAACCCTAACCCTAACCCATACCCTACGCCGTACCAGAAGCCCTCCCCGAACCCGTACCCTAAGCCGTACCCTAAGCCTAACCCTAAGCCTAACCCTAACCCTAGGCTACCCTTGGATGCTTCAGCCTCCAATAGATTTCCTAAGCACTAGTGTTTTAAGGAACAGCTTAAAAAGAGAATCCTAATGTGATTTTTTATAATGGGTGTGTTCCTTATCTTATCCTAGTGTCTAAACTCTTCTCCATGGCTGGACCTCCAAATAATATTCCTTTATGTGCTAAGGGGTATCTAGAGAGTGGGATAGGTTTAATAACTACCCTAACACTAATGCGTACCCTAACCCTAACACCTACCCTATCGCTAACACGTACCCTAATCCTAACCAATACCCTAAACCGAGCCCTAACCCTAACACTAACCTTAACCCTAACCCTAACCCATACCCTACGCCGTACCAGAAGCCCTCCCCGAACCCGGACCCTAAGCCGTACCCTAAGCCTAACCCTAAGCCTAACCCTAACCCTAGGCTACCCTTGACTGCTTCTGCCTCCAATAGATTTCCTAAGCACTAGTGTTTTAAGGAACAGCTTAAAAAGAGAATCCTAATGTGATTTCTTTATAATGGGTGTGTTCCTTATCTTATCCTAGTGTCTAAACACTTCTCCATGGCTGGACCTCCAAATAATATTCCTTTACGTGCTAAGGGGTATCTAGAGAGTGGGTTAGGTTTAATAACTACCCTAACACTAACGCGTACCCTAACCCTAACCCCTACCCTATTGCTAACACGTACCCTAATCCTAACCAATACCCTAAACCGAGCCCTAACCCTAACACTAACCCTAACCCTAACCCTAACACATACCCTACGCCATACCAGAAGCCCTCCCCGAACCCGTACCCTAAGCCGTACCCTAAGCCTAACCCTAAGCCTAACCCTAACCCTAGGCTACCCTTGACTGCTTCTGCCTCCAATAGATTTCCTAACCACTAGTGTTTTAAGGAACAGCTTAAAAAGAGAATCCTAATGTGATTTCTTTATAATGGGTGTGTTCCTTATCTTATCCTAGTGTCTAAACTCTTCTCCATGGCTGGACCTCCAAATAATATTCCTTTACGTGCTAAGGGGTATCTAGAGATTGGGATAGGTTTAATAACTACCCTAACACTAACGCGTACCCTAACCCTAACCCCTACCCTAACCCTAACACGTACCCTAATCCTAACCAATACCCTAAGCCGAGCCCTAACCCTAACACTAACCCTAACCCTAACCCTAACCCATACCCTACGCCAAACCCGAAGCCCTCCCCAAACCCGTACCCTAAGCCGTACCCTAAGCCGTACCCTAAGCCTAACCCTAACCCTAGGCTACCCTTGACTGCTTCTGCCTCCAATAGATTTCCTAAGCACTAGTGTTTTAAGGAACAGCTTAAAAAGAGAATCCTAATGTGATTTCTTTATAATGCGTGTGTTCCTTATCTTATCCTAGTGTCTAAACTCTTCTCCATGGCTGGACCCCCAAATAATATTCCTTTACGTGCTAAGGGGTATCTAGAGTGTGGGATAGGTTTAATAACTACCCTAACCCTAACGCGTACCCTAACCCTATCCCCTACCCTAACCCTAACACGTACCCTAATCCTAACCCGTACCCTAAACCGAGCCCTAACCCTAACACTAACCCTAACCGTAACCCTAACCCATACCCTACGCCATACCCGAAGCCCTCCCCGAACCCGTACCCTAAGCCGTACCCTAAGCCGTACCCTAAGCCTAACCCTAACCCTAGGCTACCCTTGACTGCTTCTGCCTACAATAGATTTCCTAAGCACTAGTGTTTTAAGGAACAGCTTAAAAAGAGATTCCTAATGTGATTTCTTTACAATGGGTGTGTTCCTTATCTTATCCTAGTGTCTAAACTCTTCTCCATGGCTGGACCTCCAAATAATATTCCTTTACGTGCTAAGGGGTATCTAGAGACTGGGATAGGTTTAATAACTACCCTAACACTAACGCGTACCCTAACCCTAACCCCTACCCTAACCCTAACACGTACCCTAATCCTAACCAATACGCTAAACTGAGCCCTAACCCTAACACTAACCCTAACCGTAACCCTAACCCATACCCTACGCCGTACCCGAAGCCCTCCCCGAACCAGTACCCTAAGCCGTACCCTAAGCCTAACCCTAAGCCTAAACCTAACCCTAGGCTACCCTTGACTGCTTCTGCCTCCAATAGGTTTTCTAAGCACTAGTGTTTTAAGGAACAGCTTAAAAAAGAATCCTAATGTGATTTCTTTATAATGGGTGTGTTCCTTATCTTATCCTAGTGTCTAAACTCTTCTCCATGGCTGAACCTCCAAATAATATTCCTTTACGTGCTAAGGGGTATCTAGAGAGTGGGTTAGGTTTAATAACTACCCTAACACTAACGCGTACCCTAACCCTAAACCCTACCCTAACCCTAAAACGTACCCTAATCCTAACCAATACCCTAAACCGAGCCCTAACCCTAACACTAACCCTAACCCTAACCCTAACACATACCCTACGCCGTACCAGAAGCCCTCCCCGAACCCGTACCCTAAGCCTAACCCTAAGCCTAACCCTAAACGTAGGCTACCCTTGAATGCTTCTGCCTCCAATAGATTTCCTAAGCAGTAGTGTTTTAAGGAACAGCTTAAAAAGAGAATCCTAATGTGATTTCTTTATAATGGGTGTGTTCCTTATCTTATCCTAGTGTCTAAATTCTTCTCCATGGCTGGACCTCCAAATAATATTCCTTTACGTGCTAACGGGTATCTAGAGAGTGGGATAGCTTTAATAACTACCCTAACACTAACGCGTACCCTAACCCTAACCCCTACCCTAACCCTAACACGTACCCTAATCCTAACCAATACCCTAAGCCGAGCCCTAACCCTAACACTAACCCTAACCCTAACCCTAACCCATACCCTACGCCGTACCCGAAGCCCTCCCCAAACCCGTACCCTAAGCCGTACCCTAAGCCGTACCCTAAGCCTAACCCTAACCCTAGGATACCCTTGACTGCTTCTGCCTCCAATAGATTTCCTAAGCACTAGTGTTTTAAGGAACAGCTTAAAAAGAGAATCCTAATGTGATTTCTTTATAATGGGTGTGTTCCTTATCTTATCCTAGTGTCTAAACTCTTCTCCAGGGCTGGACCCCCAAATAATATTCCTTTACGTGCTAAGGGGTATCTAGAGAGTGGGATAGGTTTAATAACTACCCTAACCCTAACGCGTACCCTAACCCTATCCCCTACCCTAAACCTAACACGTACCCTAATCCTAACCCGTACCCTAAACCGAGCCCTAACCCTAACACTAACCCTAACCCTAACCCTAACCCATACCCTACGCCATACCCGAAGCCCTCCCCGAACCCGTACCCTAAGCCGTACCCTAAGCCGTACCCTAAGCCTAACCCTAACCCTAGGCTACCCTTGACTGCTTCTGCCTCCAATAGATTTCCTAAGCACTAGTGTTTTAAGGAACAGCTTAAAAAGAGAATCCTAATGTGATTTCTTTACAATGGGTGTGTTCCTTATCTTATCCTAGTGTCTAAACTCTTCTCCATGGCTGGACCTCCAAATAATATTCCTTTACGTGCTAAGGGGTATCTAGAGACTGGGATAGGTTTAATAACTACCCTAACACTAACGCGTACCCTAACCCTAACCCCTACCCTAACCCTAACACGTACCCTAATCCTAACCAATACCCTAAACCGAGCCCTAACCCTAACACTAACCCTAACCCTAACCCTAACCCATACCCTACGCCGAACCCGAAGCCCTCCCCAAACCCGTACCCTAAGCCGTACCCTAAGCCGTACCCTAAGCCTAACCCTAACACTAGGCTACCCTTGACTGCTTCTGCCTCCAATAGATTTCCTAAGCACTAGTGTTTTAAGGAACAGCTTAAAAAGAGAATCCTAATGTGATTTCTTTATAATGGGTGTGTTCCTTATCTTATCCTAGTGTCTAAACTCTTCTCCATGGCTGAACCTCCAAATAATATTCCTTTACGTGCTAAGGGGTATCTAGAGAGTGGGTTAGGTTTAATAACTACCCTAACACTAACGCGTACCCTAACCCTAAACCCTACCCTAACCCTAACACGTACCCTAATCCTAACCAATACCCTATACCGAGCCCTAACCCTAACACTAACCCTAACCCTAACCCTAACCCATACCCTACGCCGTACCAGAAGCCCTCCCCGAACCCGTACCCTAAGCCGTACCCTAAGCCTAACCCTAAGCCTAACCCTAACCCTAGGCTACCCTTGGATGCTTCAGCCTCCAATAGATTTCCTAAGCACTAGTGTTTTAAGGAACAGCTTAAAAAGAGAATCCTAATGTGATTTTTTATAATGGGTGTGTTCCTTATCTTATCCTAGTGTCTAAACTCTTCTCCATGGCTGGACCTCCAAATAATATTCCTTTATGTGCTAAGGGGTATCTAGAGAGTGGGATAGGTTTAATAACTACCCTAACACTAATGCGTACCCTAACCCTAACACCTACCCTATCGCTAACACGTACCCTAATCCTAACCAATACCCTAAACCGAGCCCTAACCCTAACACTAACCTTAACCCTAACCCTAACCCATACCCTACGCCGTACCAGAAGCCCTCCCCGAACCCGGACCCTAAGCCGTACCCTAAGCCTAACCCTAAGCCTAACCCTAACCCTAGGCTACCCTTGACTGCTTCTGCCTCCAATAGATTTCCTAAGCACTAGTGTTTTAAGGAACAGCTTAAAAAGAGAATCCTAATGTGATTTCTTTATAATGGGTGTGTTCCTTATCTTATCCTAGTGTCTAAACACTTCTCCATGGCTGGACCTCCAAATAATATTCCTTTACGTGCTAAGGGGTATCTAGAGAGTGGGTTAGGTTTAATAACTACCCTAACACTAACGCGTACCCTAACCCTAACCCCTACCCTATTGCTAACACGTACCCTAATCCTAACCAATACCCTAAACCGAGCCCTAACCCTAACACTAACCCTAACCCTAACCCTAACACATACCCTACGCCATACCAGAAGCCCTCCCCGAACCCGTACCCTAAGCCGTACCCTAAGCCTAACCCTAAGCCTAACCCTAACCCTAGGCTACCCTTGACTGCTTCTGCCTCCAATAGATTTCCTAACCACTAGTGTTTTAAGGAACAGCTTAAAAAGAGAATCCTAATGTGATTTCTTTATAATGGGTGTGTTCCTTATCTTATCCTAGTGTCTAAACTCTTCTCCATGGCTGGACCTCCAAATAATATTCCTTTACGTGCTAAGGGGTATCTAGAGATTGGGATAGGTTTAATAACTACCCTAACACTAACGCGTACCCTAACCCTAACCCCTACCCTAACCCTAACACGTACCCTAATCCTAACCAATACCCTAAGCCGAGCCCTAACCCTAACACTAACCCTAACCCTAACCCTAACCCATACCCTACGCCAAACCCGAAGCCCTCACCAAACCCGTACCCTAAGCCGTACCCTAAGCCGTACCCTAAGCCTAACCCTAACCCTAGGCTACCCTTGACTGCTTCTGCCTCCAATAGATTTCCTAAGCACTAGTGTTTTAAGGAACAGCTTAAAAAGAGAATCCTAATGTGATTTCTTTATAATGCGTGTGTTCCTTATCTTATCCTAGTGTCTAAACTCTTCTCCATGGCTGGACCCCCAAATAATATTCCTTTACGTGCTAAGGGGTATCTAGAGTGTGGGATAGGTTTAATAACTACCCTAACCCTAACGCGTACCCTAACCCTATCCCCTACCCTAACCCTAACACGTACCCTAATCCTAACCCGTACCCTAAACCGAGCCCTAACCCTAACACTAACCCTAACCGTAACCCTAACCCATACCCTACGCCATACCCGAAGCCCTCCCCGAACCCGTACCCTAAGCCGTACCCTAAGCCGTACCCTAAGCCTAACCCTAACCCTAGGCTACCCTTGACTGCTTCTGCCTACAATAGATTTCCTAAGCACTAGTGTTTTAAGGAACAGCTTAAAAAGAGATTCCTAATGTGATTTCTTTACAATGGGTGTGTTCCTTATCTTATCCTAGTGTCTAAACTCTTCTCCATGGCTGGACCTCCAAATAATATTCCTTTACGTGCTAAGGGGTATCTAGAGACTGGGATAGGTTTAATAACTACCCTAACACTAACGCGTACCCTAAACCTAACCCCTACCCTAACCCTAACACGTACCCTAATCCTAACCAATACGCTAAACTGAGCCCTAACCCTAACACTAACCCTAACCGTAACCCTAACCCATACCCTACGCCGTACCCGAAGCCCTCCCCGAACCGGTACCCTAAGCCGTACCCTAAGCCTAACCCTAAGCCTAAACCTAACCCTAGGCTACCCTTGACTGCTTCTGCCTCCAATAGGTTTTCTAAGCACTAGTGTTTTAAGGAACAGCTTAAAAAAGAATCCTAATGTGATTTCTTTATAATGGGTGTGTTCCTTATCTTATCCTAGTGTCTAAACTCTTCTCCATGGCTGAACCTCCAAATAATATTCCTTTACGTGCTAAGGGGTATCTAGAGAGTGGGTTAGGTTTAATAACTACCCTAACACTAACGCGTACCCTAACCCTAAACCCTACCCTAACCCTAAAACGTACCCTAATCCTAACCAATACCCTAAACCGAGCCCTAACCCTAACACTAACCCTAACCCTAACCCTAACACATACCCTACGCCGTACCAGAAGCCCTCCCCGAACCCGTACCCTAAGCCTAACCCTAAGCCTAACCCTAAACGTAGGCTACCCTTGAATGCTTCTGCCTCCAATAGATTTCCTAAGCAGTAGTGTTTTAAGGAACAGCTTAAAAAGAGAATCCTAATGTGATTTCTTTATAATGGGTGTGTTCCTTATCTTATCCTAGTGTCTAAATTCTTCTCCATGGCTGGACCTCCAAATAATATTCCTTTACGTGCTAACGGGTATCTAGAGAGTGGGATAGCTTTAATAACTACCCTAACACTAACGCGTACCCTAACCCTAACCCCTACCCTAACCCTAACACGTACCCTAATCCTAACCAATACCCTAAGCCGAGCCCTAACCCTAACACTAACCCTAACCCTAACCCTAACCCATACCCTACGCCGTACCCGAAGCCCTCCCCAAACCCGTACCCTAAGCCGTACCCTAAGCCGTACCCTAAGCCTAACCCTAACCCTAGGATACCCTTGACTGCTTCTGCCTCCAATAGATTTCCTAAGCACTACTGTTTTAAGGAACAGCTTAAAAAGAGAATCCTAATGTGATTTCTTTATAATGGGTGTGTTCCTTATCTTATCCTAGTGTCTAAACTCTTCTCCAGGGCTGGACCCCCAAATAATATTCCTTTACGTGCTAAGGGGTATCTAGAGAGTGGGATAGGTTTAATAACTACCCTAACCCTAACGCGTACCCTAACCCTATCCCCTACCCTAAACCTAACACGTACCCTAATCCTAACCCGTACCCTAAACCGAGCCCTAACCCTAACACTAACCCTAACCCTAACCCTAACCCATACCCTACGCCATACCCGAAGCCCTCCCCGAACCCGTACCCTAAGCCGTACCCTAAGCCGTACCCTAAGCCTAACCCTAACCCTAGGCTACCCTTGACTGCTTCTGCCTCCAATAGATTTCCTAAGCACTAGTGTTTTAAGGAACAGCTTAAAAAGAGAATCCTAATGTGATTTCTTTACAATGGGTGTGTTCCTTATCTTATCCTAGTGTCTAAACTCTTCTCCATGGCTGGACCTCCAAATAATATTCCTTTACGTGCTAAGGGGTATCTAGAGACTGGGATAGGTTTAATAACTACCCTAACACTAACGCGTACCCTAACCCTAACCCCTACCCTAACCCTAACACGTACCCTAATCCTAACCAATACCCTAAACCGAGCCCTAACCCTAACACTAACCCTAACCCTAACCCTAACCCATACCCTAAGCCGAACCCGAAGCCTTCCCCAAACCCGTACCCTAAGCCGTACCCTAAGCCGTACCCTAAGCCTAACCCTAACACTAGGCTACCCTTGACTGCTTCTGCCTCCAATAGATTTCCTAAGCACTAGTGTTTTAAGGAACAGCTTAAAAAGAGAATCCTAATGTGATTTCTTTATAATGCGTGTGTTCCTTATCTTATCCTAGTGTCTAAACTCTTCTCCATGGCTGGACCCCCAAATAATATTCCTTTACGTGCTAAGGGGTATCTAGAGTGTGGGATAGGTTTAATAACTACCCTAACCCTAACGCGTACCCTAACCCTATCCCCTACCCTAACCCTAACACGTACCCTAATCCTAACCCGTACCCTAAACCGAGCCCTAACCCTAACACTAACCCTAACCCTAACCCTAACCCATACCCTACGCCATACCCGAAGCCCTCCCCGAACCCGTACCCTAAGCCGTACCCTAAGCCGTACCCTAAGCCTAACCCTAACCCTAGGCTACCCTTGACTGCTTCTGCCTACAATAGATTTCCTAAGCACTAGTGTTTTAAGGAACAGCTTAAAAAGAGATTCCTAATGTGATTTCTTTACAATGGGTGTGTTCCTTATCTTATCCTAGTGTCTAAACTCTTCTCCATGGCTGGACCTCCAAATAATATTCCTTTACGTGCTAAGGGGTATCTAGAGACTGGGATAGGTTTAATAACTACCCTAACACTAACGCGTACCCTAACCCTAACCCCTACCCTAACCCTAACACGTACCCTAATCCTAACCAATACGCTAAACTGAGCCCTAACCCTAACACTAACCCTAACCGTAACCCGAACCCATACCCTACGCCGTACCCGAAGCCCTCCCCGAACCGGTACCCTAAGCCGTACCCTAAGCCTAACCCTAAGCCTAAACCTAACCCTAGGCTACCCTTGACTGCTTCTGCCTCCAATAGGTTTTCTAAGCACTAGTGTTTTAAGGAACAGCTTAAAAAAGAATCCTAATGTGATTTCTTTATAATGGGTGTGTTCCTTATCTTATCCTAGTGTCTAAACTCTTCTCCATGGCTGAACCTCCAAATAATATTCCTTTACGTGCTAAGGGGTATCTAGAGAGTGGGTTAGGTTTAATAACTACCCTAACACTAACGCGTACCCTAACCCTAAACCCTACCCTAACCCTAACACGTACCCTAATCCTAACCAATACCCTAAACCGAGCCCTAACCCTAACACTAACCCTAACCCTAACCCTAACACATACCCTACGCCGTACCAGAAGCCCTCCCCGAACCCGTACCCTAAGCCTAACCCTAAGCCTAACCCTAAACGTAGGCTACCCTTGAATGCTTCTGCCTCCAATAGATTTCCTAAGCAGTAGTGTTTTAAGGAACAGCTTAAAAAGAGAATCCTAATGTGATTTCTTTATAATGGGTGTGTTCCTTATCTTATCCTAGTGTCTAAATTCTTCTCCATGGCTGGACCTCCAAATAATATTCCTTTACGTGCTAACGGGTATCTAGAGAGTGGGATAGCTTTAATAACTACCCTAACACTAACGCGTACCCTAACCCTAACCCCTACCCTAACCCTAACACGTACCCTAATCCTAACCAATACCCTAAGCCGAGCCCTAACCCTAACACTAACCCTAACCCTAACCCTAACCCATACCCTACGCCGTACCCGAAGCCCTCCCCAAACCCGTACCCTAAGCCGTACCCTAAGCCGTACCCTAAGCCTAACCCTAACCCTAGGATACCCTTGACTGCTTCTGCCTCCAATAGATTTCCTAAGCACTAGTGTTTTAAGGAACAGCTTAAAAAGAGAATCCTAATGTGATTTCTTTATAATGGGTGTGTTCCTTATCTTATCCTAGTGTCTAAACTCTTCTCCAGGGCTGGACCCCCAAATAATATTCCTTTACGTGCTAAGGGGTATCTAGAGAGTGGGATAGGTTTAATAACTACCCTAACCCTAACGCGTACCCTAACCCTATCCCCTACCCTAAACCTAACACGTACCCTAATCCTAACCCGTACCCTAAACCGAGGCCTAACCCTAACACTAACCCTAACCCTAACCCTAACCCATACCCTACGCCATACCCGAAGCCCTCCCCGAACCCGTACCCTAAGCCGTACCCTAAGCCGTACCCTAAGCCTAACCCTAACCCTAGGCTACCCTTGACTGCTTCTGCCTCCAATAGATTTCCTAAGCACTAGTGTTTTAAGGAACAGCTTAAAAAGAGAATCCTAATGTGATTTCTTTACAATTGGTGTGTTCCTTATCTTATCCTAGTGTCTAAACTCTTCTCCATGGCTGGACCTCCAAATAATATTCCTTTACGTGCTAAGGGGTATCTAGAGACTGGGATAGGTTTAATAACTACCCTAACACTAACGCGTACCCTAACCCTAACCCCTACCCTAACCCTAACACGTACCCTAATCCTAACCAATACCCTAAACCGAGCCCTAACCCTAACACTAACCCTAACCCTAACCCTAACCCATACCCTACGCCGTACACGAAGCCATCCCCGAACCCGTACCCTAAGCCGTACCCTAAGCCGTACCCTAAGCCTAACCCTAACCCTAGGCTACCCATGACTGCTTCTGCCTCCAATAGATTTTCTAAGCACTAGTGTTTTAAGGAACAGCTTAAAAAGAGAATCCTAATGTGATTTCTTTATAATGGGTGTGTTCCTTATCTTATCCTAGTGTCTAAACTCTTCTCCATGGCTGGACCTCCAAATAATATTCCTTTACGTGCTAAGGGGTATCTAGAGAGTGGGTTAGGTTTAATAACTACCCTAACACTAACGCGTACCCTAACCCTAAACCCTACCCTAACCCTAACACGTACCCTAATCCTAACCAATACCCTATACCGAGCCCTAACCCTAACACTAACCCTAACCCATACCCTACGCCGTACCCGAAGCCATCCCCGAACCCGTACCCTAAGCCGTACCCTAAGCCTAACCCTAACCCTAGGCTACCCTTGACTGCTTCTGCCTCCAATAGATTTCCTAAGCACTAGTGTTTTAAGGAACAGCTTAAAAAGAGAATCCTAATGTGATTTCTTTATAATGGGTGTGTTCCTTATCTTATCCTAGTGTCTAAACTCTTCTCCATGGCTGGACCTCCAAATAATATTCCTTTACGTGCTAAGGGGTATCTAGAGAGTGGGTTAGGTTTAATAACTACCCTAACACTAACGCGTACCCTAACCCTAACCCCTACCCTATCGCTAACACGTACCCTAATCCTAACCAATACCCTAAGCCGAGCCCTAACCCTAACACTAACCCTAACCCTAACCCTAACCCATACCCTAAGCCGTACCCGAAGCCCTCCCCAAACCCGTACCCTAAGCCGTACCCTAAGCCGTACCCTAAGCCTAACCCTAACCCTAGGCTACCCTTGACTGCTTCTGCCTCCAATAGATTTCCTAAGCACTAGTGTTTTACGGAACAGCTTAAAAAGAGAATCCTAATGTGATTTCTTTATAATGGGTGTGTTCCTTATCTTATCCTAGTGTCTAAACTCTTCTCCATGGCTGGACCCCCAAATAATATTCCTTTACGTGCTAAGGGGTATTTAGAGAGTGGGATAGGTTTAATAACTACCCTAACCCTAACGCGTACCCTAACCCTATCCCCTACCCTAACCCTAACACGTACCCTAATCCTAACCCGTACCCTAAACCGAGCCCTAACCCTAACACTAACCCTAACCCTAACCCTAACCCATACCCTACGCCATACCCGAAGCCCTCCCCGAACCCGTACCCTAAGCCGTACCCTAAGCCGTACCCTAAGCCGTACCCTAACCCTAGGCTACCCTTGACTGCTTCTGCCTCCAATAGATTTCCTAAGCACTAGTGTTTTAAGGAACAGCTTAAAAAGAGAATCCTAATGTGATTTCTTTACAATGGGTGTGTTCCTTATCTTATCCTAGTGTCTAAACTCTTCTCCATGGCTGGACCTCCAAATAATATTCCTTTACGTGCTAAGGGGTATCTAGAGACTGGGATAGGTTTAATAACTACCCTAACACTAACGCGTACCCTAACCCTAACCCTTACCCTAACCCTAACACGTACCCTAATCCTAACCAATACCCTAAACCGAGCCCTAACCCTAACACTAACCCTAACCGTAACCCTAACCCATACCCTACGCCGTACCCGAAGCCCTCCCCGAACCGGTACCCTAAGCCGTACCCTAAGCCGTACCCTAAGCCTAAACCTAACCCTAGGCTACCCTTGACTGCTTCTGCCTCCAATAGATTTTCTAAGCACTAGTGTTTTAAGGAACAGCTTAAAAAGAGAATCCTAATGTGATTTCTTTATAATGGGTGTGTTCCTTATCTTATCCTAGTGTCTAAACTCTTCTCCATGGCTGAACCTCCAAATAATATTCCTTTACGTGCTAAGGGGTATCTAGAGAGTGGGTTAGGTTTAATAACTACCCTAACACTAACGCGTACCCTAACCCTAAACCCTACCCTAACCCTAACACGTACCCTAATCCTAACCAATACCCTATACCGAGCCCTAACCCTAACACTAACCCTAACCCTAACCCTAACCCATACCCTACGCCGTACCAGAAGCCCTCCCCGAACCCGTACCCTAAGCCGTACCCTAAGCCTAACCCTAAGCCTAACCCTAACCCTAGGCTACCCTTGGATGCTTCAGCCTCCAATAGATTTCCTAAGCACTAGTGTTTTAAGGAACAGCTTAAAAAGAGAATCCTAATGTGATTTTTTATAATGGGTGTGTTCCTTATCTTATCCTAGTGTCTAAACTCTTCTCCATGGCTGGACCTCCAAATAATATTCCTTTATGTGCTAAGGGGTATCTAGAGAGTGGGATAGGTTTAATAACTACCCTAACACTAATGCGTACCCTAACCCTAACACCTACCCTATCGCTAACACGTACCCTAATCCTAACCAATACCCTAAACCGAGCCCTAACCCTAACACTAACCTTAACCCTAACCCTAACCCATACCCTACGCCGTACCAGAAGCCCTCCCCGAACCCGGACCCTAAGCCGTACCCTAAGCCTAACCCTAAGCCTAACCCTAACCCTAGGCTACCCTTGACTGCTTCTGCCTCCAATAGATTTCCTAAGCACTAGTGTTTTAAGGAACAGCTTAAAAAGAGAATCCTAAAGTGATTTCTTTATAATGGGTGTGTTCCTTATCTTATCTTAGTGTCTAAACACTTCTCCATGGCTGGACCTCCAAATAATATTCCTTTACGTGCTAAGGGGTATCTAGAGAGTGGGTTAGGTTTAATAACTACCCTAACACTAACGCGTACCCTAACCCTAACCCCTACCCTATCGCTAACACGTTCCCTAATCCTAACCAATACCCTAAACCGAGCCCTAACCCTAACACTAACCCTAACCCTAACCCTAACACATACCCTACGCCATACCAGAAGCCCTCCCCGAACCCGTACCCTAAGCCGTACCCTAAGCCTAACCCTAAGCCTAACCCTAACCCTAGGCTACCCTTGACTGCTTCTGCCTCCAATAGATTTCCTAACCACTAGTGTTTTAAGGAACAGCTTAAAAAGAGAATCCTAATGTGATTTCTTTATAATGGGTGTGTTCCTTATCTTATCCTAGTGTCTAAACTCTTCTCCATGGCTGGACCTCCAAATAATATTCCTTTACGTGCTAAGGGGTATCTAGAGATTGGGATAGGTTTAATAACTACCCTAACACTAACGCGTACCCTAACCCTAACCCCTACCCTAACCCTAACACGTACCCTAATCCTAACCAATACCCTAAGCCGAGCCCTAACCCTAACACTAACCCTAACCCTAACCCTAACCCATACCCTACGCCGAACCCGAAGCCCTCCCCAAACCCGTACCCTAAGCCGTACCCTAAGCCGTACCCTAAGCCTAACCCTAACCCTAGGCTACCCTTGACTGCTTCTGCCTCCAATAGATTTCCTAAGCACTAGTGTTTTAAGGAACAGCTTAAAAAGAGAATCCTAATGTGATTTCTTTATAATGCGTGTGTTCCTTATCTTATCCTAGTGTCTAAACTCTTCTCCATGGCTGGACCTCCAAATAATATTCCTTTACGTGCTAAGGGGTATCTAGAGTGTGGGATAGGTTTAATAACTACCCTAACCCTAACGCGTACCCTAACCCTATCCCCTACCCTAACCCTAACACGTACCCTAATCCTAACCCGTACCCTAAACCGAGCCCTAACCCTAACACTAACCCTAACCGTAACCCTAACCCATACCCTACGCCATACCCGAAGCCCTCCCCGAACCCGTACCCTAAGCCGTACCCTAAGCCGTACCCTAAGCCTAACCCTAACCCTAGGCTACCCTTGACTGCTTCTGCCTACAATAGATTTCCTAAGCACTAGTGTTTTAAGGAACAGCTTAAAAAGAGATTCCTAATGTGATTTCTTTACAATGGGTGTGTTCCTTATCTTATCCTAGTGTTTAAACTCTTCTCCATGGCTGGACCTCCAAATAATATTCCTTTACGTGCTAAGGGGTATCTAGAGACTGGGATAGGTTTAATAACTACCCTAACACTAACGCGTACCCTAACCCTAACCCCTACCCTAACCCTAACACGTACCCTAATCCTAACCAATACGCTACACTGAGCCCTAACCCTAACACTAACCCTAACCGTAACCCTAACCCATACCCTACGCCGTACCCGAAGCCCTCCCCGAACCGGTACCCTAAGCGGTACCCTAAGCCTAACCCTAAGCCTAAACCTAACCCTAGGCTACCCTTGACTGCTTCTGCCTCCAATAGGTTTTCTAAGCACTAGTGTTTTAAGGAACAGCTTAAAAAAGAATCCTAATGTGATTTCTTTATAATGGGTGTGTTCCTTATCTTATCCTAGTGTCTAAACTCTTCTCCATGGCTGAACCTCCAAATAATATTCCTTTACGTGCTAAGGGGTATCTAGAGAGTGGGTTAGGTTTAATAACTACCCTAACACTAACGCGTACCCTAACCCTAAACCCTACCCTAACCCTAAAACGTACCCTAATCCTAACCAATACCCTAAACCGAGCCCTAACCCTAACACTAACCCTAACCCTAACCCTAACACATACCCTACGCCGTACCAGAAGCCCTCCCCGAACCCGTACCCTAAGCCTAACCCTAAGCCTAACCCTAAACGTAGGCTACCCTTGAATGCTTCTGCCTCCAATAGATTTCCTAAGCAGTAGTGTTTTAAGGAACAGCTTAAAAAGAGAATCCTAATGTGATTTCTTTATAATGGGTGTGTTCCTTATCTTATCCTAGTGTCTAAATTCTTCTCCATGGCTGGACCTCCAAATAATATTCCTTTACGTGCTAACGGGTATCTAGAGAGTGGGATAGCTTTAATAACTACCCTAACACTAACGCGTACCCTAACCCTAACCCCTACCCTATCCCTAACACGTACCCTAATCCTAACCAATACCCTAAGCCGAGCCCTAACCCTAACACTAACCCTAACCCTAACCCTAACCCATACCCTACGCCGTACCCGAAGCCCTCCCCAAACCCGTACCCTAAGCCGTACCCTAAGCCGTACCCTAAGCCTAACCCTAACCCTAGGATACCCTTGACTGCTTCTGCCTCCAATAGATTTCCTAAGCACTAGTGTTTTAAGGAACAGCTTAAAAAGAGAATCCTAATGTGATTTCTTTATAATGGGTGTGTTCCTTATCTTATCCTAGTGTCTAAACTCTTCTCCAGGGCTGGACCCCCAAATAATATTCCTTTACGTGCTAAGGGGTATCTAGAGAGTGGGATAGGTTTAATAACTACCCTAACCCTAACGCGTACCCTAACCCTATCCCCTACCCTAAACCTAACACGTACCCTAATCCTAACCCGTACCCTAAACCGAGCCCTAACCCTAACACTAACCCTAACCCTAACCCTAACCCATACCCTACGCCATACCCGAAGCCCTCCCCGAACCCGTACCCTAAGCCGTACCCTAAGCCGTACCCTAAGCCTAACCCTAACCCTAGGCTACCCTTGACTGCTTCTGCCTCCAATAGATTTCCTAAGCACTAGTGTTTTAAGGAACAGCTTAAAAAGAGAATCCTAATGTGATTTCTTTACAATGGGTGTGTTCCTTATCTTATCCTAGTGTCTAAACTCTTCTCCATGGCTGGACCTCCAAATAATATTCCTTTACGTGCTAAGGGGTATCTAGAGACTGGGATAGGTTTAATAACTACCCTAACACTAACGCGTACCCTAACCCTAACCCCTACCCTAACCCTAACACGTACCCTAATCCTAACCAATACCCTAAACCGAGCCCTAACCCTAACACTAACCCTAACCCTAACCCTAACCCATACCCTACGCCGAACCCGAAGCCCTCCCCAAACCCGTACCCTAAGCCGTACCCTAAGCCGTACCCTAAGCCTAACCCTAACACTAGGCTACCCTTGACTGCTTCTGCCTCCAATAGATTTCCTAAGCACTAGTGTTTTAAGGAACAGCTTAAAAAGAGAATCCTAATGTGATTTCTTTATAATGCGTGTGTTCCTTATCTTATCCTAGTGTCTAAACTCTTCTCCATGGCTGGACCCCCAAATAATATTCCTTTACGTGCTAAGGGGTATCTAGAGTGTGGGATAGGTTTAATAACTACCCTAACCCTAACGCGTACCCTAACCCTATCCACTACCCTAACCCTAACACGTACCCTAATCCTAACCCGTACCCTAAACCGAGCCCTAACCCTAACACTAACCCTAACCCTAACCCTAACCCATACCCTACGCCATACCCGAAGCCCTCCCCGAACCCGTACCCTAAGCCGTACCCTAAGCCGTACCCTAAGCCTAACCCTAACCCTAGGCTACCCTTGACTGCTTCTGCCTACAATAGATTTCCTAAGCACTAGTGTTTTAAGGAACAGCTTAAAAAGAGATTCCTAATGTGATTTCTTTACAATGGGTGTGTTCCTTATCTTATCCTAGTGTCTAAACTCTTCTCCATGGCTGGACCTCCAAATAATATTCCTTTACGTGCTAAGGGGTATCTAGAGACTGGGATAGGTTTAATAACTACCCTAACACTAACGCGTACCCTAACCCTAACCCCTACCCTAACCCTAACACGTACCCTAATCCTAACCAATACGCTAAACTGAGCCCTAACCCTAACACTAACCCTAACCGTAACCCGAACCCATACCCTACGCCGTACCCGAAGCCCTCCCCGAACCGGTACCCTAAGCCGTACCCTAAGCCTAACCCTAAGCCTAAACCTAACCCTAGGCTACCCTTGACTGCTTCTGCCTCCAATAGGTTTTCTAAGCACTAGTGTTTTAAGGAACAGCTTAAAAAAGAATCCTAATGTGATTTCTTTATAATGGGTGTGTTCCTTATCTTATCCTAGTGTCTAAACTCTTCTCCATGGCTGAACCTCCAAATAATATTCCTTTACGTGCTAAGGGGTATCTAGAGAGTGGGTTAGGTTTAATAACTACCCTAACACTAACGCGTACCCTAACCCTAAACCCTACCCTAACCCTAACACGTACCCTAATCCTAACCAATACCCTAAACCGAGCCCTAACCCTAACACTAACCCTAACCCTAACCCTAACACATACCCTACGCCGTACCAGAAGCCCTCCCCGAACCCGTACCCTAAGCCTAACCCTAAGCCTAACCCTAAACGTAGGCTACCCTTGAATGCTTCTGCCTCCAATAGATTTCCTAAGCAGTAGTGTTTTAAGGAACAGCTTAAAAAGAGAATCCTAATGTGATTTCTTTATAATGGGTGTGTTCCTTATCTTATCCTAGTGTCTAAATTCTTCTCCATGGCTGGACCTCCAAATAATATTCCTTTACGTGCTAACGGGTATCTAGAGAGTGGGATAGCTTTAATAACTACCCTAACACTAACGCGTACCCTAACCCTAACCCCTACCCTAACCCTAACACGTACCCTAATCCTAACCAATACCCTAAGCCGAGCCCTAACCCTAACACTAACCCTAACCCTAACCCTAACCCATACCCTACGCCGTACCCGAAGCCCTCCCCAAACCCGTACCCTAAGCCGTACCCTAAGCCGTACCCTAAGCCTAACCCTAACCCTAGGATACCCTTGACTGCTTCTGCCTCCAATAGATTTCCTAAGCACTAGTGTTTTAAGGAACAGCTTAAAAAGAGAATCCTAATGTGATTTCTTTATAATGGGTGTGTTCCTTATCTTATCCTAGTGTCTAAACTCTTCTCCAGGGCTGGACCCCCAAATAATATTCCTTTACGTGCTAAGGGGTATCTAGAGAGTGGGATAGGTTTAATAACTACCCTAACCCTAACGCGTACCCTAACCCTATCCCCTACCCTAAACCTAACACGTACCCTAATCCTAACCCGTACCCTAAACCGAGGCCTAACCCTAACACTAACCCTAACCCTAACCCTAACCCATACCCTACGCCATACCCGAAGCCCTCCCCGAACCCGTACCCTAAGCCGTACCCTAAGCCGTACCCTAAGCCTAACCCTAACCCTAGGCTACCCTTGACTGCTTCTGCCTCCAATAGATTTCCTAAGCACTAGTGTTTTAAGGAACAGCTTAAAAAGAGAATCCTAATGTGATTTCTTTACAATGGGTGTGTTCCTTATCTTATCCTAGTGTCTAAACTCTTCTCCATGGCTGGACCTCCAAATAATATTCCTTTACGTGCTAAGGGGTATCTAGAGACTGGGATAGGTTTAATAACTACCCTAACACTAACGCGTACCCTAACCCTAACCCCTACCCTAACCCTAACACGTACCCTAATCCTAACCAATAACCTAAACCGAGCCCTAACCCTAACACTAACCCTAACCCTAACCCTAACCCATACCCTACGCCGTACACGAAGCCATCCCCGAACCCGTACCCTAAGCCGTACCCTAAGCCGTACCCTAAGCCTAACCCTAACCCTAGGCTACCCATGACTGCTTCTGCCTCCAATAGATTTTCTAAGCACTAGTGTTTTAAGGAACAGCTTAAAAAGAGAATCCTAATGTGATTTCTTTATAATGGGTGTGTTCCTTATCTTATCCTAGTGTCTAAACTCTTCTCCATGGCTGGACCTCCAAATAATATTCCTTTACGTGCTAAGGGGTATCTAGAGAGTGGGTTAGGTTTAATAACTACCCTAACACTAACGCGTACCCTAACCCTAAACCCTACCCTAACCCTAACACGTACCCTAATCCTAACCAATACCCTATACCGAGCCCTAACCCTAACACTAACCCTAACCCATACCCTACGCCGTACCCGAAGCCATCCCCGAACCCGTACCCTAAGCCGTACCCTAAGCCTAACCCTAACCCTAGGCTACCCTTGACTGCTTCTGCCTCCAATAGATTTCCTAAGCACTAGTGTTTTAAGGAACAGCTTAAAAAGAGAATCCTAATGTGATTTCTTTATAATGGGTGTGTTCCTTATCTTATCCTAGTGTCTAAACTCTTCTCCATGGCTGGACCTCCAAATAATATTCCTTTACGTGCTAAGGGGTATCTAGAGAGTGGGTTAGGTTTAATAACTACCCTAACACTAACGCGTACCCTAACCCTAACCCCTACCCTATCGCTAACACGTACCCTAATCCTAACCAATACCCTAAGCCGAGCCCTAACCCTAACACTAACCCTAACCCTAACCCTAACCAATACCCTAAGCCGTACCCGAAGCCCTCCCCAAACCCGTACCCTAAGCCGTACCCTAAGCCGTACCCTAAGCCTAACCCTAACCCTAGGCTACCCTTGACTGCTTCTGCCTCCAATAGATTTCCTAAGCACTAGTGTTTTACGGAACAGCTTAAAAAGAGAATCCTAATGTGATTTCTTTATAATGGGTGTGTTCCTTATCTTATCCTAGTGTCTAAACTCTTCTCCATGGCTGGACCCCCAAATAATATTCCTTTACGTGCTAAGGGGTATTTAGAGAGTGGGATAGGTTTAATAACTACCCTAACCCTAACGCGTACCCTAACCCTATCCCCTACCCTAACCCTAACACGTACCCTAATCCTAACCAATACCCTAAACCGAGCCCTAACCCTAACACTAACCCTAACCCTAACCCTAACACATACCCTACGCCATACCAGAAGCCCTCCCCGAACCCGTACCCTAAGCCGTACCCTAAGCCTAACCCTAAGCCTAACCCTAACCCTAGGCTACCCTTGACTGCTTCTGCCTCCAATAGATTTCCTAACCACTAGTGTTTTAAGGAACAGCTTAAAAAGAGAATCCTAATGTGATTTCTTTATAATGGGTGTGTTCCTTATCTTATCCTAGTGTCTAAACTCTTCTCCATGGCTGGACCTCCAAATAATATTCCTTTACGTGCTAAGGGGTATCTAGAGATTGGGATAGGTTTAATAACTACCCTAACACTAACGCGTACCCTAACCCTAACCCCTACCCTAACCCTAACACGTACCCTAATCCTAACCAATACCCTAAGCCGAGCCCTAACCCTAACACTAACCCTAACCCTAACCCTAACCCATACCCTACGCCGAACCCGAAGCCCTCCCCAAACCCGTACCCTAAGCCGTACCCTAAGCCGTACCCTAAGCCTAACCCTAACCCTAGGCTACCCTTGACTGCTTCTGCCTCCAATAGATTTCCTAAGCACTAGTGTTTTAAGGAACAGCTTAAAAAGAGAATCCTAATGTGATTTCTTTATAATGCGTGTGTTCCTTATCTTATCCTAGTGTCTAAACTCTTCTCCATGGCTGGACCCCCAAATAATATTCCTTTACGTGCTAAGGGGTATCTAGAGTGTGGGATAGGTTTAATAACTACCCTAACCCTAACGCGTACCCTAACCCTATCCCCTACCCTAACCCTAACACGTACCCTAATCCTAACCAATACCCTATACCGAGCCCTAACCCTAACACTAACCCTAACCCATACCCTACGCCGTACCCGAAGCCATCCCCGAACCCGTACCCTAAGCCGTACCCTAAGCCTAACCCTAACCCTAGGCTACCCTTGACTGCTTCTGCCTCCAATAGATTTCCTAAGCACTAGTGTTTTAAGGAACAGCTTAAAAAGAGAATCCTAATGTGATTTCTTTATAATGGGTGTGTTCCTTATCTTATACTAGTGTCTAAACTCTTCTCCATGGCTGGACCTCCAAATAATATTCCTTTACGTGCTAAGGGGTATCTAGAGAGTGGGTTAGGTTTAATAACTACCCTAACACTAACGCGTACCCTAACCCTAACCCCTACCCTATCGCTAACACGTACCCTAATCCTAACCAATACCCTAAGCCGAGCCCTAACCCTAACACTAACCCTAACCCTAACCCTAACCCATACCCTAAGCCGTACCCGAAGCCCTCCCCAAACCCGTACCCTAAGCCGTACCCTAAGCCGTACCCTAAGCCTAACCCTAACCCTAGGCTACCCTTGACTGCTTCTGCCTCCAATAGATTTCCTAAGCACTAGTGTTTTACGGAACAGCTTAAAAAGAGAATCCTAATGTGATTTCTTTATAATGGGTGTGTTCCTTATCTTATCCTAGTGTCTAAACTCTTCTCCATGGCTGGACCCCCAAATAATATTCCTTTACGTGCTAAGGGGTATTTAGAGAGTGGGATAGGTTTAATAACTACCCTAACCCTAACGCGTACCCTAACCCTATCCCCTACCCTAACCCTAACACGTACCCTAATCCTAACCCGTACCCTAAACCGAGCCCTAACCCTAACACTAACCCTAACCCTAACCCTAACCCATACCCTACGCCATACCCGAAGCCCTCCCCGAACCCGTACCCTAAGCCGTACCCTAAGCCGTACCCTAAGCCGTACCCTAACCCTAGGCTACCCTTGACTGCTTCTGCCTCCAATAGATTTCCTAAGCACTAGTGTTTTAAGGAACAGCTTAAAAAGAGAATCCTAATGTGATTTCTTTACAATGGGTGTGTTCCTTATCTTATCCTAGTGTCTAAACTCTTCTCCATGGCTGGACCTCCAAATAATATTCCTTTACGTGCTAAGGGGTATCTAGAGAGTGGGTTAGGTTTAATAACTACCCTAACACTAACGCGTACCCTAACCCTAACCCTTACCCTAACCCTAACACGTACCCTAATCCTAACCAATACCCTAAACCGAGCCCTAACCCTAACACTAACCCTAACCGTAACCCTAACCCATACCCTACGCCGTACCCGAAGCCCTCCCCGAACCGGTACCCTAAGCCGTACCCTAAGCCGTACCCTAAGCCTAAACCTAACCCTAGGCTACCCTTGACTGCTTCTGCCTCCAATAGATTTTCTAAGCACTAGTGTTTTAAGGAACAGCTTAAAAAGAGAATCCTAATGTGATTTCTTTATAATGGGTGTGTTCCTTATCTTATCCTAGTGTCTAAACTCTTCTCCATGGCTGAACCTCCAAATAATATTCCTTTACGTGCTAAGGGGTATCTAGAGAGTGGGTTAGGTTTAATAACTACCCTAACACTAACGCGTACCCTAACCCTAAACCCTACCCTAACCCTAACACGTACCCTAATCCTAACCAATACCCTAAACCGAGCCCTAACCCTAACACTAACCCTAACCCTAACCCTAACACATACCCTACGCCGTACCAGAAGCCCTCCCCGAACCCGTACCCTAAGCCTAACCCTAAGCCTAACCCTAAACGTAGGCTACCCTTGAATGCTTCTGCCTCCAATAGATTTCCTAAGCAGTAGTGTTTTAAGGAACAGCTTAAAAAGAGAATCCTAATGTGATTTCTTTATAATGGGTGTGTTCCTTATCTTATCCTAGTGTCTAAACACTTCTCCATGGCTGGACCTCCAAATAATATTCCTTTACGTGCTAAGGGGTATCTAGAGAGTGGGTTAGGTTTAATAACTACCCTAACACTAACGCGTACCCTAACCCTAACCCCTACCCTATCGCTAACACGTACCCTAATCCTAACCAATACCCTAAACCGAGCCCTAACCCTAACACTAACCCTAACCCTAACCCTAACACATACCCTACGCCATACCAGAAGCCCTCCCCGAACCCGTACCCTAAGCCGTACCCTAAGCCTAACCCTAACCCTAACCCTAACCCTAGGCTACCCTTGACTGCTTCTGCCTCCAATAGATTTCCTAACCACTAGTGTTTTAAGGAACAGCTTAAAAAGAGAATCCTAATGTGATTTCTTTATAATGGGTGTGTTCCTTATCTTATCCTAGTGTCTAAACTCTTCTCCATGGCTGGACCTCCAAATAATATTCCTTTACGTGCTAAGGGGTATCTAGAGATTGGGATAGGTTTAATAACTACCCTAACACTAACGCGTACCCTAACCCTAACCCCTACCCTAACCCTAACACGTACCCTAATCCTAACCAATACCCTAAGCCGAGCCCTAACCCTAACACTAACCCTAACCCTAACCCTAACCCATACCCTACGCCGAACCCGAAGCCCTCCCCAAACCCGTACCCTAAGCCGTACCCTAAGCCGTACCCTAAGCCTAACCCTAACCCTAGGCTACCCTTGACTGCTTCTGCCTCCAATAGATTTCCTAAGCACTAGTGTTTTAAGGAACAGCTTAAAAAGAGAATCCTAATGTGATTTCTTTATAATGCGTGTGTTCCTTATCTTATCCTAGTGTCTAAACTCTTCTCCATGGCTGGACCCCCAAATAATATTCCTTTACGTGCTAAGGGGTATCTAGAGTGTGGGATAGGTTTAATAACTACCCTAACCCTAACGCGTACCCTAACCCTATCCCCTACCCTAACCCTAACACGTACCCTAATCCTAACCCGTACCCTAAACCGAGCCCTAACCCTAACACTAACCCTAACCGTAACCCTAACCCATACCCTACGCCATACCCGAAGCCCTCCCCGAACCCGTACCCTAAGCCGTACCCTAAGCCGTACCCTAAGCCTAACCCTAACCCTAGGCTACCCTTGACTGCTTCTGCCTACAATAGATTTCCTAAGCACTAGTGTTTTAAGGAACAGCTTAAAAAGAGATTCCTAATGTGATTTCTTTACAATGGGTGTGTTCCTTATCTTATCCTAGTGTCTAAACTCTTCTCCATGGCTGGACCTCCAAATAATATTCCTTTACGTGCTAAGGGGTATCTAGAGACTGGGATAGGTTTAATAACTACCCTAACACTAACGCGTACCCTAACCCTAACCCCTACCCTAACCCTAACACGTACCCTAATCCTAACCAATACGCTAAACTGAGCCCTAACCCTAACACTAACCCTAACCGTAACCCTAACCCATACCCTACGCCGTACCCGAAGCCCTCCCCGAACCGGTACCCTAAGCCGTACCCTAAGCCTAACCCTAAGCCTAAACCTAACCCTAGGCTACCCTTGACTGCTTCTGCCTCCAATAGGTTTTCTAAGCACTAGTGTTTTAAGGAACAGCTTAAAAAAGAATCCTAATGTGATTTCTTTATAATGGGTGTGTTCCTTATCTTATCCTAGTGTCTAAACTCTTCTCCATGGCTGAACCTCCAAATAATATTCCTTTACGTGCTAAGGGGTATCTAGAGAGTGGGTTAGGTTTAATAACTACCCTAACACTAACGCGTACCCTAACCCTAAACCCTACCCTAACCCTAAAACGTACCCTAATCCTAACCAATACCCTAAACCGAGCCCTAACCCTAACACTAACCCTAACCCTAACCCTAACACATACCCTACGCCGTACCAGAAGCCCTCCCCGAACCCGTACCCTAAGCCTAACCCTAAGCCTAACCCTAAACGTAGGCTACCCTTGAATGCTTCTGCCTCCAATAGATTTCCTAAGCAGTAGTGTTTTAAGGAACAGCTTAAAAAGAGAATCCTAATGTGATTTCTTTATAATGGGTGTGTTCCTTATCTTATCCTAGTGTCTAAATTCTTCTCCATGGCTGGACCTCCAAATAATATTCCTTTACGTGCTAACGGGTATCTAGAGAGTGGGATAGCTTTAATAACTACCCTAACACTAACGCGTACCCTAACCCTAACCCCTACCCTAACCCTAACACGTACCCTAATCCTAACCAATACCCTAAGCCGAGCCCTAACCCTAACACTAACCCTAACCCTAACCCTAACCCATACCCTACGCCGTACCCGAAGCCCTCCCCAAACCCGTACCCTAAGCCGTACCCTAAGCCGTACCCTAAGCCTAACCCTAACCCTAGGATACCCTTGACTGCTTCTGCCTCCAATAGATTTCCTAAGCACTAGTGTTTTAAGGAACAGCTTAAAAAGAGAATCCTAATGTGATTTCTTTATAATGGGTGTGTTCCTTATCTTATCCTAGTGTCTAAACTCTTCTCCAGGGCTGGACCCCCAAATAATATTCCTTTACGTGCTAAGGGGTATCTAGAGAGTGGGATAGGTTTAATAACTACCCTAACCCTAACGCGTACCCTAACCCTATCCCCTACCCTAAACCTAACACGTACCCTAATCCTAACCCGTACCCTAAACCGAGCCCTAACCCTAACACTAACCCTAACCCTAACCCTAACCCATACCCTACGCCATACCCGAAGCCCTCCCCGAACCCGTACCCTAAGCCGTACCCTAAGCCGTACCCTAAGCCTAACCCTAACCCTAGGCTACCCTTGACTTCTTCTGCCTCCAATAGATTTCCTAAGCACTAGTGTTTTAAGGAACAGCTTAAAAAGAGAATCCTAATGTGATTTCTTTACAATGGGTGTGTTCCTTATCTTATCCTAGTGTCTAAACTCTTCTCCATGGCTGGACCTCCAAATAATATTCCTTTACGTGCTAAGGGGTATCTAGAGACTGGGATAGGTTTAATAACTACCCTAACACTAACGCGTACCCTAACCCTAACCCCTACCCTAACCCTAACACGTACCCTAATCCTAACCAATACCCTAAACCGAGCCCTAACCCTAACACTAACCCTAACCCTAACCCTAACCCATACCCTACGCCGAACCCGAAGCCCTCCCCAAACCCGTACCCTAAGCCGTACCCTAAGCCGTACCCTAAGCCTAACCCTAACCCTAGGCTACCCTTGACTGCTTCTGCCTCCAATAGATTTCCTAAGCACTAGTGTTTTAAGGAACAGCTTAAAAAGAGAATCCTAATGTGATTTCTTTATAATGCGTGTGTTCCTTATCTTATCCTAGTGTCTAAACTCTTCTCCATGGCTGGACCCCCAAATAATATTCCTTTACGTGCTAAGGGGTATCTAGAGTGTGGGATAGGTTTAATAACTACCCTAACCCTAACGCGTACCCTAACCCTATCCCCTACCCTAACCCTAACACGTACCCTAATCCTAACCCGTACCCTAAACCGAGCCCTAACCCTAACACTAACCCTAACCCTAACCCTAACCCATACCCTACGCCATACCCGAAGCCCTCCCCGAACCCGTACCCTAAGCCGTACCCTAAGCCGTACCCTAAGCCTAACCCTAACCCTAGGCTACCCTTGACTGCTTCTGCCTACAATAGATTTCCTAAGCACTAGTGTTTTAAGGAACAGCTTAAAAAGAGATTCCTAATGTGATTTCTTTACAATGGGTGTGTTCCTTATCTTATCCTAGTGTCTAAACTCTTCTCCATGGCTGGACCTCCAAATAATATTCCTTTACGTGCTAAGGGGTATCTAGAGACTGGGATAGGTTTAATAACTACCCTAACACTAACGCGTACCCTAACCCTAACCCCTACCCTAACCCTAACACGTACCCTAATCCTAACCAATACGCTAAACTGAGCCCTAACCCTAACACTAACCCTAACCGTAACCCGAACCCATACCCTACGCCGTACCCGAAGCCCTCCCCGAACCGGTACCCTAAGCCGTACCCTAAGCCTAACCCTAAGCCTAAACCTAACCCTAGGCTACCCTTGACTGCTTCTGCCTCCAATAGGTTTTCTAAGCACTAGTGTTTTAAGGAACAGCTTAAAAAAGAATCCTAATGTGATTTCTTTATAATGGGTGTGTTCCTTATCTTATCCTAGTGTCTAAACTCTTCTCCATGGCTGAACCTCCAAATAATATTCCTTTACGTGCTAAGGGGTATCTAGAGAGTGGGTTAGGTTTAATAACTACCCTAACACTAACGCGTACCCTAACCCTAAACCCTACCCTAACCCTAACACGTACCCTAATCCTAACCAATACCCTAAACCGAGCCCTAACCCTAACACTAACCCTAACCCTAACCCTAACACATACCCTACGCCGTACCAGAAGCCCTCCCCGAACCCGTACCCTAAGCCTAACCCTAAGCCTAACCCTAAACGTAGGCTACCCTTGAATGCTTCTGCCTCCAATAGATTTCCTAAGCAGTAGTGTTTTAAGGAACAGCTTAAAAAGAGAATCCTAATGTGATTTCTTTAAAATGGGTGTGTTCCTTATCTTATCCTAGTGTCTAAATTCTTCTCCATGGCTGGACCTCCAAATAATATTCCTTTACGTGCTAACGGGTATCTAGAGAGTGGGATAGCTTTAATAACTACCCTAACACTAACGCGTACCCTAACCCTAACCCCTACCCTAACCCTAACACGTACCCTAATCCTAACCAATATCCTAAGCCGAGCCCTAACCCTAACACTAACCCTAACCCTAACCCTAACCCATACCCTACGCCGTACCCGAAGCCCTCCCCAAACTCGTACCCTAAGCCGTACCCTAAGCCGTACCCTAAGCCTAACCCTAACCCTAGGATACCCTTGACTGCTTCTGCCTCCAATAGATTTCCTAAGCACTAGTGTTTTAAGGAACAGCTTAAAAAGAGAATCCTAATGTGATTTCTTTATAATGGGTGTGTTCCTTATCTTATCCTAGTGTCTAAACTCTTCTCCAGGGCTGGACCCCCAAATAATATTCCTTTACGTGCTAAGGGGTATCTAGAGAGTGGGATAGCTTTAATAACTACCCTAACACTAACGCGTACCCTAACCCTAACCCCTACCCTAACCCTAACACGTACCCTAATCCTAACCAATACCCTAAGCCGAGCCCTAACCCTAACACTAACCCTAACCCTAACCCTAACCCATACCCTACGCCGTACCCGAAGCCCTCCCCAAACCCGTACCCTAAGCCGTACCCTAAGCCGTACCCTAAGCCTAACCCTAACCCTAGGATACCCTTGACTGCTTCTGCCTCCAATAGATTTCCTAAGCACTAGTGTTTTAAGGAACAGCTTAAAAAGAGAATCCTAATGTGATTTCTTTATAATGGGTGTGTTCCTTATCTTATCCTAGTGTCTAAACTCTTCTCCAGGGCTGGACCCCCAAATAATATTCCTTTACGTGCTAAGGGGTATCTAGAGAGTGGGATAGGTTTAATAACTACCCTAACCCTAACGCGTACCCTAACCCTATCCCCTACCCTAAACCTAACACGTACCCTAATCCTAACCCGTACCCTAAACCGAGCCCTAACCCTAACACTAACCCTAACCCTAACCCTAACCCATACCCTACGCCATACCCGAAGCCCTCCCCGAACCCGTACCCTAAGCCGTACCCTAAGCCGTACCCTAAGCCTAACCCTAACCCTAGGCTACCCTTGACTGCTTCTGCCTCCAATAGATTTCCTAAGCACTAGTGTTTTAAGGAACAGCTTAAAAAGAGAATCCTAATGTGATTTCTTTACAATGGGTGTGTTCCTTATCTTATCCTAGTGTCTAAACTCTTCTCCATGGCTGGACCTCCAAATAATATTCCTTTACGTGCTAAGGGGTATCTAGAGACTGGGATAGGTTTAATAACTACCCTAACACTAACGCGTACCCTAACCCTAACCCCTACCCTAACCCTAACACGTACCCTAATCCTAACCAATACCCTAAACCGAGCCCTAACCCTAACACTAACCCTAACCCTAACCCTAACCCATACCCTACGCCGAACCCGAAGCCCTCCCCAAACCCGTACCCTAAGCCGTACCCTAAGCCGTACCCTAAGCCTAACCCTAACCCTAGGCTACCCTTGACTGCTTCTGCCTCCAATAGATTTCCTAAGCACTAGTGTTTTAAGGAACAGCTTAAAAAGAGAATCCTAATGTGATTTCTTTATAATGCGTGTGTTCCTTATCTTATCCTAGTGTCTAAACTCTTCTCCATGGCTGGACCCCCAAATAATATTCCTTTACGTGCTAAGGGGTATCTAGAGTGTGGGATAGGTTTAATAACTACCCTAACCCTAACGCGTACCCTAACCCTATCCCCTACCCTAACCCTAACACGTACCCTAATCCTAACCCGTACCCTAAACCGAGCCCTAACCCTAACACTAACCCTAACCCTAACCCTAACCCATACCCTACGCCATACCCGAAGCCCTCCCCGAACCCGTACCCTAAGCCGTACCCTAAGCCGTACCCTAAGCCTAACCCTAACCCTAGGCTACCCTTGACTGCTTCTGCCTACAATAGATTTCCTAAGCACTAGTGTTTTAAGGAACAGCTTAAAAAGAGATTCCTAATGTGATTTCTTTACAATGGGTGTGTTCCTTATCTTATCCTAGTGTCTAAACTCTTCTCCATGGCTGGACCTCCAAATAATATTCCTTTACGTGCTAAGGGGTATCTAGAGACTGGGATAGGTTTAATAACTACCCTAACACTAACGCGTACCCTAACCCTAACCCCTACCCTAACCCTAACACGTACCCTAATCCTAACCAATACGCTAAACTGAGCCCTAACCCTAACACTAACCCTAACCGTAACCCGAACCCATACCCTACGCCGTACCCGAAGCCCTCCCCGAACCGGTACCCTAAGCCGTACCCTAAGCCTAACCCTAAGCCTAAACCTAACCCTAGGCTACCCTTGACTGCTTCTGCCTCCAATAGGTTTTCTAAGCACTAGTGTTTTAAGGAACAGCTTAAAAAAGAATCCTAATGTGATTTCTTTATAATGGGTGTGTTCCTTATCTTATCCTAGTGTCTAAACTCTTCTCCATGGCTGAACCTCCAAATAAT
This sequence comes from Balaenoptera physalus, assembly GCF_965194825.1. NCBI lineage: Eukaryota > Metazoa > Chordata > Mammalia > Artiodactyla > Balaenopteridae > Balaenoptera > Balaenoptera physalus. The sequence continues at coordinate 247,098 of NW_028125627.1, forward strand.
ATTCCTTTACGTGCTAAGGGGTATCTAGAGAGTGGGTTAGGTTTAATAACTACCCTAACACTAACGCGTACCCTAACCCTAAACCCTACCCTAACCCTAACACGTACCCTAATCCTAACCAATACCCTAAACCGAGCCCTAACCCTAACACTAACCCTAACCCTAACCCTAACACATACCCTACGCCGTACCAGAAGCCCTCCCCGAACCCGTACCCTAAGCCTAACCCTAAGCCTAACCCTAAACGTAGGCTACCCTTGAATGCTTCTGCCTCCAATAGATTTCCTAAGCAGTAGTGTTTTAAGGAACAGCTTAAAAAGAGAATCCTAATGTGATTTCTTTATAATGGGTGTGTTCCTTATCTTATCCTAGTGTCTAAATTCTTCTCCATGGCTGGACCTCCAAATAATATTCCTTTACGTGCTAACGGGTATCTAGAGAGTGGGATAGCTTTAATAACTACCCTAACACTAACGCGTACCCTAACCCTAACCCCTACCCTAACCCTAACACGTACCCTAATCCTAACCAATACCCTAAGCCGAGCCCTAACCCTAACACTAACCCTAACCCTAACCCTAACCCATACCCTACGCCGTACCCGAAGCCCTCCCCAAACTCGTACCCTAAGCCGTACCCTAAGCCGTACCCTAAGCCTAACCCTAACCCTAGGATACCCTTGACTGCTTCTGCCTCCAATAGATTTCCTAAGCACTAGTGTTTTAAGGAACAGCTTAAAAAGAGAATCCTAATGTGATTTCTTTATAATGGGTGTGTTCCTTATCTTATCCTAGTGTCTAAACTCTTCTCCAGGGCTGGACCCCCAAATAATATTCCTTTACGTGCTAAGGGGTATCTAGAGAGTGGGATAGGTTTAATAACTATCCTAACCCTAACGCGTACCCTAACCCTATCCCCTACCCTAAACCTAACACGTACCCTAATCCTAACCCGTACCCTAAACCGAGCCCTAACCCTAACACTAACCCTAACCCTAACCCTAACCCATACCCTACGCCATACCCGAAGCCCTCCCCGAACCCGTACCCTAAGCCGTACCCTAAGCCGTACCCTAAGCCTAACCCTAACCCTAGGCTACCCTTGACTGCTTCTGCCTCCAATAGATTTCCTAAGCACTAGTGTTTTAAGGAACAGCTTAAAAAGAGAATCCTAATGTGATTTCTTTACAATGGGTGTGTTCCTTATCTTATCCTAGTGTCTAAACTCTTCTCCATGGCTGGACCTCCAAATAATATTCCTTTACGTGCTAAGGGGTATCTAGAGACTGGGATAGGTTTAATAACTACCCTAACACTAACGCGTACCCTAACCCTAACCCCTACCCTAACCCTAACACGTACCCTAATCCTAACCAATACCCTAAACCGAGCCCTAACCCTAACACTAACCCTAACCCTAACCCTAACCCATACCCTACGCCGTACACGAAGCCATCCCCGAACCCGTACCCTAAGCCGTACCCTAAGCCGTACCCTAAGCCTAACCCTAACCCTAGGCTACCCATGACTGCTTCTGCCTCCAATAGATTTTCTAAGCACTAGTGTTTTAAGGAACAGCTTAAAAAGAGAATCCTAATGTGATTTCTTTATAATGGGTGTGTTCCTTATCTTATCCTAGTGTCTAAACTCTTCTCCATGGCTGGACCTCCAAATAATATTCCTTTACGTGCTAAGGGGTATCTAGAGAGTGGGTTAGGTTTAATAACTACCCTAACACTAACGCGTACCCTAACCCTAAACCCTACCCTAACCCTAACACGTACCCTAATCCTAACCAATACCCTATACCGAGCCCTAACCCTAACACTAACCCTAACCCTAACCCTAACCCATACCCTACGCCGTACCAGAAGCCCTCCCCGAACCCGTACCCTAAGCCGTACCCTAAGCCGTACCCTAAGCCTAACCCTAACCCTAGGCTACCCTTGACTGCTTCTGCCTCCAATAGATTTCCTAAGCACTAGTGTTTTAAGGAACAGCTTAAAAAGAGAATCCTAATGTGATTTCTTTATAATGGGTGTGTTCCTTATCTTATCCTAGTGTCTAAACTCTTCTCCATGGCTGGACCCCCAAATAATATTCCTTTACGTGCTAAGGGGTATCTAGAGAGTGGGATAGGTTTAATAACTACCCTAACACTAACGCGTACCCTAACCCTAACCCCTACCCTAACCCTAACACGTACCCTAATCCTAACCAATACCCTAAGCCGAGCCCTAACCCTAACACTAACCCTAACACTAACCCTAACCCATACCCTAAGCCGTACCCGAAGCCCTCCCCAAACCCGTACCCTAAGCCGTACCCTAAGCCGTACCCTAAGCCTAACCCTAACCCTAGGCTACCCTTGACTGCTTCTGCCTCCAATAGATTTCCTAAGCACTAGTGTTTTAAGGAACAGCTTAAAAAGAGAATCCTAATGTGATTTCTTTACAATGGGTGTGTTCCTTATCTTATCCTAGTGTCTAAACTCTTCTCCATGGCTGGACCTCCAAATAATATTCCTTTACGTGCTAAGGGGTATCTAGAGACTGGGATAGGTTTAATAACTACCCTAACACTAACGCGTACCCTAACCCTAACCCCTACCCTAACCCTAACACGTACCCTAATCCTAACCAATACCCTAAACCGAGCCCTAACCCTAACACTAACCCTAACCCTAACCCTAACCCATACCCTACGCCGTACCCGAAGCCCTCCCCGAACCCGTACCCTAAGCCGTACCCTAAGCCGTACCCTAAGCCTAACCCTAACCCTAGGATACCCTTGACTGCTTCTGCCTCCAATAGATTTCCTAAGCACTAGTGTTTTAAGGAACAGCTTAAAAAGAGAATCCTAATGTGATTTCTTTATAATGGGTGTGTTCCTTATCTTATCCTAGTGTCTAAACTCTTCTCCATGGCTGGACCCCCAAATAATATTCCTTTACGTGCTAAGGGGTATCTAGAGAGAGGGATAGGTTTAATAACTACCCTAACCCTAACGCGTACCCTAACCCTATCCCCTACCCTAACCCTAACACGTACCCTAATCCTAACCCGTACCCTAAACCGAGCCCTAACCCTAACACTAACCCTAACCCTAACCCTAACCCATACCCTACGCCATACCCGAAGCCCTCCCCGAACCCGTACCCTAAGCCGTACCCTAAGCCGTACCCTAAGCCTATCCCTAACCCTAGGCTACCCTTGACTGCTTCTGCCTCCAATAGATTTCCTAAGCACTACTGTTTTAAGGAACAGCTTAAAAAGAGAATCCTAATGTGATTTCTTTACAATGGGTGTGTTCCTTATCTTATCCTAGTGTCTAAACTCTTCTCCATGGCTGGACCACCAAATAATATTCCTTTACGTGCTAAGGGGTATCTAGAGACTGGGATAGGTTTAATAACTACCCTAACACTAACGCGTACCCTAACCCTAACCCCTACCCTAACCCTAACACGTACCCTAATCCTAACCAATACCCTAAACCGAGCCCTAACCCTAACACTAACCCTAACCGTAACCCTAACCCATACCCTACGCCGTACCCGAAGCCCTCCCCGAACCGGTACCCTAAGCCGTACCCTAAGCCTAACCCTAAGCCTAAACCTAACCCTAGGCTACCCTTGACTGCTTCTGCTTCCAATAGGTTTTCTAAGCACTAGTGTTTTAAGGAACAGCTTAAAAAAGAATCCTAATGTGATTTCTTTATAATGGGTGTGTTCCTTATCTTATCCTAGTGTCTAAACTCTTCTCCATGGCTGAACCTCCAAATAATATTCCTTTACGTGCTAAGGGGTATCTAGAGAGTGGGTTAGGTTTAATAACTACCCTAACACTAACGCGTACCCTAACCCTAAACCCTACCCTAACCTTAACACGTACCCTAATCCTAACCAATACCCTATACCGAGCCCTAACCCTAACACTAACCCTAACCCTAACCCTAACCCATACCCTACGCCGTACCAGAAGACCTCCCCGAACCCGTACCCTAAGCCGTACCCTAAGCCTAACCCTAACCCTAGGCTACCCTTGGATGCTTCTGCCTCCAATAGATTTCCTAAGCACTAGTGTTTTAAGGAACAGCTTAAAAAGAGAATCCTAATGTGATTTCTTTATAATGCGTGTGTTCCTTATCTTATCCTAGTGTCTAAACTCTTCTCCATGGCTGGACCTCCAAATAATATTCCTTTATGTGCTAAGGGGTATCTAGAGAGTGGGATAGGTTTAATAACTACCCTAACACTAATGCGTACCCTAACCCTAACCCCTACCCTATCGCTAACACGTACCCTAATCCTAACCTATACCCTAAACCGAGCCCTAACCCTAACACTAACCCTAAACCTAACCCTAACACATACCCTACGCCGTACCAGAAGCCCTCCCCGAACCCGTACCCTAAGCCGTACCCTAAGCCTAACCCTAAGCCTAACCCTAAACGTAGGCTACCCTTGAATGCTTCTGCCTCCAATAGATTTCCTAAGCAGTAGTGTTTTAAGGAACAGCTTAAAAAGAGAATCCTAATGTGATTTCTTTATAATGGGTGTGTTCCTTATCTTATCCTAGTGTCTAAATTCTTCTCCATGGCTGGACCTCCAAATGATATTCCTTTACGTGCTAAGGGGTATCTAGAGAGTGGGATAGCTTTAATAACTACCCTAACACTAACGCGTACCCTAACCCTAACCCCTACCCTAACCCTAACACGTACCCTAATCCTAAACAATACCCTAAACCGAGCCCTAACCCTAACACTAACCCTAACCCTAACCCTAACCCATACCCTACACCGTACACGAAGCCATCCCCGAACCCGTATCCTAAGCCGTACCCTAAGCCTAACCCTAACCCTAGGCTACCCTTGACTGCTTCTGCCTCCAATAGATTTTCTAAGCACTAGTGTTTTAAGGAACAGCTTAAAAAGAGAATCCTAATGTGATTTCTTTATAATGGGTGTGTTCCTTATCTTATCCTAGTGTCTAAACTCTTCTCCATGGCTGGACCTCCAAATAATATTCCTTTACGTGCTAAGGGGTATCTAGAGAGTGGGTTAGGTTTAATAACTACCCTAACACTAACGCGTACCCTAACCCTAAACCCTACCCTAACCCTAACACGTACCCTAATCCTAACCAATACCCTATACCGAGCCCTAACTCTAACACTAACCCTAACCCTAACCCTAACCCATACCCTACGCCGTACCAGAAGCCCTCCCCGAACCCGTACCCTAAGCCGTACCCTAAGCCTAACCCTAAGCCTAACCCTAACCCTAGGCTACCCTTGACTGCTTCTGCCTCCAATAGATTTCCTAAGCACTAGTGTTTTAAGGAACAGCTTAAAAAGAGAATCCTAATGTGATTTCTTTATAATGGGTGTGTTCCTTATCTTATCCTAGTGTCTAAACTCTTCTCCATGGCTGGACCTCCAAATAATATTCCTTTACGTGCTAAGGGGTATCTAGAGCGTGGGTTAGGTTTAATAACTACCCTAACACTAACGCGTACCCTAACCCTAACGCCTAACCTATCGCTAACACGTACCCTAATCCTAACCAATACCCTAAACCGAGCCCTAACCCTAACACTAACCCTAACCCTAACCCTAACGCATACCCCACGCCATACCAGAAGCCCTCCCCGAACCCGTACCCTAAGCCGTACCCTAAGCCTAACCCTAAGCCTAACCCTAACCCTAGGCTACCCTTGACTGCTTCTGCCTCCAATAGATTTCCTAAGCACTAGTGTTTTAAGGAACAGCTTAAAAAGAGAATCCTAATGTGATTTCTTTATAATGGGTGTGTTCCTTATCTTATCCTAGTGTCTAAACTCTTCTCCATGGCTGGACCTCCAAATAATATTCCTTTACGTGCTAAGGGGTATCTAGAGATTGGGATAGGTTTAATAACTACCCTAACCCTAACACGTACCCTAATCCTAACCAATACCCTAAACCGAGCCCTAACCCTAACACTAACCCTAACCGTAACCCTAACCCATACCCTACGCCGTACCCGAAGCCCTCCCCGAACCGGTACCCTAAGCCGTACCCTAAGCCGTACCCTAAGCCTAAACCTAACCCTAGGCTACCCTTGACTGCTTCTGCCTCCAATAGATTTTCTAAGCACTAGTGTTTTAAGGAACAGCTTAAAAAGAGAATCCTAATGTGATTTCTTTATAATGGGTGTGTTCCTTATCTTATCCTAGTGTCTAAACTCTTCTCCATGGCTGGACCTCCAAATAATATTCCTTTACGTGCTAAGGGGTATCTAGAGAGTGGGTTAGGTTTAATAACTACCCTAACACTAACGCGTACCCTAACCCTAAACCCTACCCTAACCCTAACACGTACCCTAATCCTAACCAATACCCTATACCGAGCCCTAACCCTAACACTAACCCTAACCCTAACCCTAACCCATACCCTACGCCGTACCAGAAGCCCTCCCCGAACCCGTACCCTAAGCCGTACCCTAAGCCTAACCCTAAGCCTAACCCTAACCCTAGGCTACCCTTGACTGCTTCTGCCTCCAATAGATTTCCTAAGCACTAGTGTTTTAAGGAACAGCTTAAAAAGAGAATCCTAATGTGATTTCTTTATAATGGGTGTGTTCCTTATCTTACCCTAGTGTCTAAACTCTTCTCCATGGCTGGACCTCCAAATAATATTCCTTTACGTGCTAAGGGGTATCTAGAGAGTGGGTTAGGTTTAATAACTACCCTAACACTAACGCGTACCCTAACCCTAACCCCTAACCTATCGCTAACACGTACCCTAATCCTAACCAATACCCTAAACCGAGCCCTAACCCTAACACTAACCCTAACCCTAACCCTAACCCATACCCCACGCCATACCAGAAGCCCTCCCCGAACCCGTACCCTAAGCCGTACCCTAAGCCTAACCCTAAGCCTAACCCTAACCCTAGGCTACCCTTGACTGCTTCTGCCTCCAATAGATTTCCTAAGCACTAGTGTTTTAAGGAACAGCTTAAAAAGAGAATCCTAATGTGATTTCTTTATAATGGGTGTGTTCCTTATCTTATCCTAGTGTCTAAACTCTTCTCCATGGCTGGACCTCCAAATAATATTCCTTTACGTGCTAAGGGGTATCTAGAGATTGGGATAGGTTTAATAACTACCCTAACACTAATGCGTACCCTAACCCTAACCCCTACCCTAACCCTAACACGTACCCTAATCCTAACCAATACCCTAAGCCGAGCCTAACCCTAACACTAACCCTAACCCTAACCCTAACCCATACCCTAAGCCGTACCCGAAGCCCTCCGCAAACCCGTACCCTAAGCCGTACCCTAAGCCGTACCCTAAGCCTAACCCTAACCCTAGGCTACCCTTGACTGCTTCTGCCTCCAATAGATTTCCTAAGCACTAGTGTTTTAAGGAACAGCTTAAAAAGAGAATCCTAATGTGATTTCTTTATAATGGGTGTGTTCCTTATCTTATCCTAGTGTCTAAACTCTTCTCCATGGCTGGACCCCCAAATAATATTCCTTTACGTGCTAAGGGGTATCTAGAGAGTGGGATAGGTTTAATAACTACCCTAACCCTAACGCGTACCCTAACCCTATCCCCTACCCTAACCCTAACACGTACCCTAATCCTAACCCGTACCCTAAACCGAGCCCTAACCCTAACACTAACCCTAACCCTAACCCTAACCCATACCCTACGCCATACCCGAAGCCCTCCCCGAACCCGTACCCTAAGCCGTACCCTAAGCCGTACCCTAAGCCTAACCCTAACCCTAGGCTACCCTTGACTGCTTCTGCCTCCAATAGATTTCCTAAGCACTAGTGTTTTAAGGAACAGCTTAAAAAGAGAATCCTAATGTGATTTCTTTACAATGGGTGTGTTCCTTATCTTATCCTAGTGTCTAAACTCTTCTCCATGGCTGGACCTCCAAATAATATTCCTTTACGTGCTAAGGGGTATCTAGAGACTGGGATAGGTTTAATAACTACCCTAACACTAACGCGTACCCTAACCCTAACCCCTACCCTAACCCTAACACGTACCCTAATCCTAACCAATACCCTAAACCGAGCCCTAACCCTAACACTAACCCTAACCGTAACCCTAACCCATACCCTACGCCGTACCCGAAGCCCTCCCCAAACCGGTACCCTAAGCCGTACCCTAAGCCTAACCCTAAGGCTAAACCTAACCCTAGGCTACCCTTGACTGCTTCTGCCTCCAATAGGTTTTCTAAGCACTAGTGTTTTAAGGAACAGCTTAAAAAAGAATCCTAATGTGATTTCTTTATAATGGGTGTGTTCCTTATCTTATCCTAGTGTCTAAACTCTTCTCCATGGCTGAACCTCCAAATAATATTCCTTTACGTGCTAAGGGGTATCTAGAGAGTGGGTTAGGTTTAATAACTACCCTAACACTAACGCGTACCCTAACCCTAAACCCTACCCTAACCCTAACACGTACCCTAATCCTAACCAATACCCTAAACCGAGCCCTAACCCTAACACTAACCCTAACCCTAACCCTAACACATACCCTACGCCGTACCAGAAGCCCTCCCCGAACCCGTACCCTAAGCCGTACCCTAAGCCGTACCCTAAGCCTAACCCTAAACGTAGGCTACCCTTGAATGCTTCTGCCTCCAATAGATTTCCTAAGCAGTAGTGTTTTAAGGAACAGCTTAAAAAGAGAATCCTAATGTGATTTCTTTATAATGGGTGTGTTCCTTATCTTATCCTAGTGTCTAAATTCTTCTCCATGGCTGGTCCTCCAAATAATATTCCTTTACGTGCTAAGGGGTATCTAGAGAGTGGGATAGCTTTAATAACTACACTAACACTAACGCGTACCCTAACCCTAACCCCTACCCTAACCCTAACACGTACCCTAATCCTAACCAATACCCTAAGCCGAGCCCTAACCCTAACACTAACCCTAACCCTAACCCTAACCCATACCCTACGCCGTACCCGAAGCCCTCCCCAAACCCGTACCCTAAGCCGTACCCTAAGCCGTACCCTAAGCCTAACCCTAACCCTAGGATACCCTTGACTGCTTCTGCCTCCTAATAGATTTCCTAAGCACTAGTGTTTTAAGGAACAGCTTAAAAAGAGAATCCTAATGTGATTTCTTTATAATGGGTGTGTTCCTTATCTTATCCTAGTGTCTAAACTCTTCTCCATGGCTGGACCCCCAAATAATATTCCTTTACGTGCTAAGGGGTATCTAGAGAGTGGGATAGGTTTAATAACTACCCTAACCCTAACGCGTACCCTAACCCTATCCCCTACCCTAACACTAACACGTACCCTAATCCTAACCCGTACCCTAAACCGAGCCCTAACCCTAACACTAACCCTAACCCTAACCCTAACCCATACCGTACTCCATACCCGAAGCCCTCCCCGAACCCGTACCCTAAGCCGTACCCTAAGCCGTACCCTAAGCCTATCCCTAACCCTAGGCTACCCTTGACTGCTTCTGCCTCCAATAGATTTCCTAAGCACTAGTGTTTTAAGGAACAGCTTAAAAAGAGAATCCTAATGTGATTTCTTTACAATGGGTGTGTTCCTTATCTTATCCTAGTGTCTAAACTTTTCTCCATGGCTGGACCTCCAAATAATATTCCTTTACGTGCTAAGGGGTATCTAGAGACTGAGATAGGTTTAATAACTACCCTAACACTAACGCGTACCCTAACCCTAACCCCTACCCTAACCCTAACACGTACCCTAATCCTAACCAATACCCTAAACCGAGCCCTAACCCTAACACTAACCCCAACCGTAACCCTAACCCATACCCTACGCCGTACCCGAAGCCCTCCCCGAACCGGTACCCTAAGCCGTACCCTAAGCCTAACCCTAAGCCTAAACCTAACCCTAGGCTACCCTTGACTGCTTCTGCCTCCAATAGGTTTTCTAAGCACTAGTGTTTTAAGGAACAGCTTAAAAAAGAATCCTAATGTGATTTCTTTATAATGGGTGTGTTCCTAATCTTATCCTAGTGTCTAAACTCTTCTCCATGGCTGAACCTCCAAATAATATTCCTTTACGTGCTAAGGGGTATCTAGAGAGTGGGTTAGGTTTAATAACTACCCTAACACTAACGCGTACCCTAACCCTAAACCCTACCCTAACCCTAACACGTACCCTAATCCTAACCAATACCCTATACCGAGCCCTAACCCTAACACTAACCCTAACCCTAACCCTAACCCATACCCTACGCCGTACCAGAAGCCCTCCCCGAACCCGTACCCTAAGCCGTACCCTAAGCCTAACCCTAACCCTAGGCTACCCTTGGATGCTTCTGCCTCCAATAGATTTCCTAAGCACTAGTGTTTTAAGGAACAGCTTAAAAAGAGAATCCTAATGTGATTTCTTTATAATGGGTGTGTTCCTTATCTTATCCTAGTGTCTAAACTCTTCTCCTTGGCTGGACCTCCAAATAATATTCCTTTATGTGCTAAGGGGTATCTAGAGAGTGGGATAGGTTTAATAACTACCCTAACACTAATGCGTACCCTAACCCTAACCCCTACCCTATCGCTAACACGTACCCTAATCCTAACCAATACCCTAAACCGAGCCCTAACCCTAACACTAACCCTAACCCTAACCCTAACACATACCCTATGCCGTACCAGAAGCCCTCCCCGAACCCGTACCCTAAGCCGTACCCTAAGCCTAACCCTAAGCCTAACCCTAAACGTAGGCTACCCTTGAATGCTTCTGCCTCCAATAGATTTCCTAAGCAGTAGTGTTTTAAGGAACAGCTTAAAAAGAGAATCCTAATGTGATTTCTTTATAATGGGTGTGTTCCTTATCTGATCCTAGTGTCTAAATTCTTCTCCATGGCTGGACCTCCAAATAATATTCCTTTACGTGCTAAGGGGTATCTAGAGAGTGGGATAGCTTTAATAACTACCCTAACACTAACGCGTACCCTAACCCTAACCCCTACCATAACCCTAACACGTACCCTAATCCTAAACAATACCCTAAACCGAGCCCTAACCCTAACACTAACCCTAACCCTAACCCTAACCCATACCCTACGCCGTACACGAAGCCATCCCCGAACCCGTACCCTAAGCCGTACCCTAAGCCGTACCCTAAGCCTAACCCTAACCCTAGGCTACCCATGACTGCTTCTGCCTCCAATAGATTTTCTAAGCACTAGTGTTTTAAGGAACAGCTTAAAAAGAGAATCCTAATGTGATTTCTTTATAATGGGTGTGTTCCTTATCTTATCCTAGTGTCTAAACTCTTCTCCATGGCTGAACCTCCAAATAATATTCCTTTACGTGCTAAGGGGTATCTAGAGAGTGGGTTAGGTTTAATAACTACCCTAACACTAACGCGTACCCTAACCCTAAACCCTACCCTAACCCTAACACGTACCCTAATCCTAACCAATACCCTATACCGAGCCCTAACCCTAACACTAACCCTAACCCTAACCCTAACCCATACCCTGCGCCGTACCAGAAGCCCTCCCCGAACCCGTACCCTAAGCCGTACCCTAAGCCTAACCCTAACCCTAGGCTACCCTTGGATGCTTCTGCCTCCAATAGATTTCCTAAGCACTAGTGTTTTAAGGAACAGCTTAAAAAGAGAATCCTAATGTGATTTCTTTATAATGGGTGTGTTCCTTATCTTATCCTAGTGTCTAAACTCTTCTCCATGGCTGGACCTCCAAATAATATTCCTTTATGTGCTAAGGGGTATCTAGAGAGTGGGATAGGTTTAATAACTACCCTAACACTAATGCGTACCCTAACCCTAACCCCTACCCTATCGCTAACACGTACCCTAATCCTAACCAATACCCTAAACCGAGCCCTAACCCTAACACTAACCCTAACCCTAAACCTAACACATACCCTACGCCGTACCAGAAGCCCTCCCCGAACCCGTACCCTAAGCCGTACCCTAAGCCTAACCCTAAGCCTAACCCTAAACGTAGGCTACCCTTGAATGCTTCTGCCTCCAATAGATTTCCTAAGCAGTAGTGTTTTAAGGAACAGCTTAAAAAGAGAATCCTAATGTGATTTCTTTATAATGGGTGTGTTCCTTATCTTATCCTAGTGTCTAAATTCTTCTCCATGGCTGGACCTCCAAATAATATTCCTTTACGTGCTAAGGGGTATCTAGAGAGTGGGATAGCTTTAATAACTACCCTAACACTAACGCGTACCCTAACCCTAACCCCTACCCTAACCCTAACACGTACCCTAATCCTAAACAATACCCTAAACCGAGCCCTAACCCTAACACTAACCCTAACCCTAACCCTAACCCATACCCTACGCCGTACACGAAGCCATCACCGAACCCGTACCCTAAGCCGTACCCTAAGCCGTACCCTAAGCCTAACCCTAACCCTAGGCTACCCTTGACTGCTTCTGCCTCCAATAGATTTTCTAAGCACTAGTGTTTTAAGGAACAGCTTAAAAAGAGAATCCTAATGTGATTTCTTTATAATGGGTGTGTTCCTTATCTTATCCTAGTGTCTAAACTCTTCTCCATGGCTGGACCTCCAAATAATATTCCTTTACGTGCTAAGGGGTATCTAGAGAGTGGGTTAGGTTTAATAACTACCCTAACACTAACGCGTACCCTAACCCTAAACCCTACCCTAACCCTAACACGTACCCTAATCCTAACCAATACCCTATACCGAGCCCTAACCCTAACACTAACCCTAACCCTAACCCTAACCCATACCCTACGCCGTACCAGAAGCCCTCCCCGAACCCGTACCCTAAGCCGTACCCTAAGCCTAACCCTAAGCCTAACCCTAACCCTAGGCTACCCTTGACTGCTTCTGCCTCCAATAGATTTCCTAAGCACTAGTGTTTTAAGGAACAGCTTAAAAAGAGAATCCTAATGTGATTTCTTTATAATGGGTGTGTTCCTTATCTTATCCTAGTGTCTAAACTCTTCTCCATGGCTGGACCTCCAAATAATATTCCTTTACGTGCTAAGGGGTATCTAGAGAGTGGGTTAGGTTTAATAACTACCCTAACACTAACGCGTACCCTAACCCTAACCCCTAACCTATCGCTAACACGTACCCTAATCCTAACCAATACCCTAAACCGAGCCCTAACCCTAACACTAACCCTAACCCTAACCCTAACCCATACCCCACGCCATACCAGAAGCCCTCCCCGAACCCGTACCCTAAGCCGTACCCTAAGCCTAACCCTAAGCCTAACCCTAACCCTAGGCTACCCTTGACTGCTTCTGCCTCCAATAGATTTCCTAAGCACTAGTGTTTTAAGGAACAGCTTAAAAAGAGAATCCTAATGTGATTTCTTTATAATGGGTGTGTTCCTTATCTTATCCTAGTGTCTAAACTCTTCTCCATGGCTGGACCTCCAAATAATATTCCTTTACGTGCTAAGGGGTATCTAGAGATTGGGATAGGTTTAATAACTACCCTAACACTAACGCGTACCCTAACCCTAACCCCTACCCTAACCCTAACACGTAACCTAATCCTAACCAATACCCTAAGCCGAGCCTAACCCTAACACTAACCCTAACCCTAACCCTAACCCATACCCTAAGCCGTACCCGAAGCCCTCCCCAAACCCGTACCCTAAGCCGTACCCTAAGCCGTACCCTAAGCCTAACCCTAACCCTAGGCTACCCTTGACTGCTTCTGCCTCGAATAGATTTCCTAAGCACTAGTGTTTTAAGGAACAGCTTAAAAAGAGAATCCTAATGTGATTTCTTTATAATGGGTGTGTTCCTTATCTTATCCTAGTGTCTAAACTCTTCTCCATGGCTGGACCCCCAAATAATATTCCTTTACGTGCTAAGGGGTATCTAGAGAGTGGGATAGGTTTAATAACTACCCTAACCCTAACGCGTACCCTAACCCTATCCCCTACCCTAACCCTAACACGTACCCTAATCCTAACCCGTACCCTAAACCGAGCCCTAACCCTAACACTAACCCTAACCCTAACCCTAACCCATACCCTACGCCGTAACAGAAGCCCTCCCCGAACCCGTACCCTAAGCCGTACCCTAAGCCTAACCCTAACCCTAGGCTACCCTTGGATGCTTCTGTCTCCAATAGATTTCCTAAGCACTAGTGTTTTAAGGAACAGCTTAAAAAGAGAATCCTAATGTGATTTCTTTATAATGGGTGTGTTCCTTATCTTATCCTAGTGTCTAAACTCTTCTCCATGGCTGGACCTCCAAATAATATTCCTTTATGTGCTAAGGGGTATCTAGAGAGTGGGATAGGTTTAATAACTACCCTAACACTAATGCGTACCCTAACCCTTACCCCTACCCTATCGCTAACACGTACCCTAATCCTAACCAATACCCTAAACCGAGCCCTAACCCTAACACTAACCCTAACCATAACACTAACCCATACCCTACGCCGTACCAGAAGCCCTCCCCGAACCCGTACCCTAAGCCGTACCCTAAGCCTAACCCTAAGCCTAACCCTAAACGTAGGCTACCCTTGAATGCTTCTGCCTCCAATAGATTTCCTAAGCAGTAGTGTTTTAAGGAACAGCTTAAAAAGAGAATCCTAATGTGATTTCTTTATAATGGGTGTGTTCCTTATCTTATCCTAGTGTCTAAATTCTTCTCCATGGCTGGACCTCCAAATAATATTCCTTTACGTGCTAAGGGGTATCTAGAGAGTGGGATAGCTTTAATAACTACCCTAACACTAACGCGTACCCTAACCCTAACCCCTACCCTAACCCTAACACGTACCCTAATCCTAACCAATACCCTAAACCGAGCCCTAACCCTAACACTAACCCTAACCCTAACCCTAACCCATACCCTACGCCGTACCCGAAGCCATCCCCGAACCCGTACCCTAAGCCGTACCCTAAGCCGTACACTAAGCCTAACCCTAACCCTAGGCTACCCTTGACTGCTTCTGCCTCCAATAGATTTCCTAAGCACTAGTGTTTTAAGGAACAGCTTAAAAAGAGAATCTTATTGTGATTTCTTTATAATGGGTGTGTTCCTTATCTTATCCTAGTGTCTAAACTCTTCTCCATGGCTGGACCTCCAAATAATATTCCTTTATGTGCTAAGGGGTATCTAGAGAGTGGGATAGGTTTAATAACTACCCTAACACTAATGCGTACCCTAACCCTAACCCCTACCCTATCGCTAACACGTACCCTAATCCTAACCAATACCCTAAACCGAGCCCTAACCCTAACACTAACCCTAACCCTAACCCTAACACATACCCTACGCCGTACCAGAAGCCCTCCCCGAACCCGTACCCTAAGCCGTACCCTAAGCCTAACCCTAAATGTAGGCTACCCTTGAATGCTTCTGCCTCCAATAGATTTCCTAAGCAGTAGTGTTTTAAGGAACAGCTTAAAAAGAGAATCCTAATGTGATTTCTTTATAATGGGTGTGTTCCTTATCTTATCCTAGTGTCTAAATTCTTCTCCATGGCTGGACCTCCAAATAATATTCCTTTACGTGCTAAGGGGTATCTAGAGAGTGGGATAGCTTTAATAACTACCCTAACACTAACGCGTACCCTAACCCTAACCCCTACCCTAACCCTAACACGTACCCTAATCCTAAACAATACCCTAAACCGAGCCCTAACCCTAACAATAACCCTAACCCTAACCCTAACCCATACCCTACGCCGTACACGAAGCCATCCCCGAACCCGTACCCTAAGCCGTACCCTAAGCCGTACCCTAAGCCTAACCCTAACCCTAGGCTACCCTTGACTGCTTCTGCCTCCAATAGATTTTCTAAGCACTAGTGTTTTAAGGAACAGCTTAAAAAGAGAATCCTAATGTGATTTCTTTATAATGGGTGTGTTCCTTATCTTATCCTAGTGTCTAAACTCTTCTCCATGGCTGGACCTCCAAATAATATTCCTTTACGTGCTAAGGGGTATCTAGAGAGTGGGTTAGGTTTAATAACTACCCTAACACTAACGCGTACCCTAACCCTAACCCCTACCCTATCGCTAACACGTACCCTAATCCTAACCAATACCCTAAACCGAGCCCTAACCCTAACACTAACCCTAACCCTAACCCTAACCCATACCCCACGCCATACCAGAAGCCCTCCCCGAACCCGTACCCTAAGCCGTACCCTAAGCCTAACCCTAAGCCTAACCCTAACCCTAGGCTACCCTTGACTGCTTCTGCCTCCAATAGATTTCCTAAGCACTAGTGTTTTAAGGAACAGCTTAAAAAGAGAATCCTAATGTGATTTCTTTATAATGGGTGTGTTCCTTATCTTATCCTAGTGTCTAAACTCTTCTCCATGGCTGGACCTCCAAATAATATTCCTTTACGTGCTAAGGGGTATCTAGAGATTGGGATAGGTTTAATAACTACCCTAACACTAACGCGTACCCTAACCCTAACCCCTACCCTAACCCTAACACGTACCCTAATCCTAACCAATACCCTAAGCCGAGCCCTAACCCTAACACTAACCCTAACCCTAACCCTAAACCATACCCTAAGCCGTACCCGAAGCCCTCCCCAAACCCGTACCCTAAGCCGTACCCTAAGCCGTACCCTAAGCCTAACCCTAACCCTAGGCTACCCTTGACTGCTTCTGCCTCCAATAGATTTCCTAAGCACTAGTGTTTTAAGGAACAGCTTAAAAAGAGAATCCTAATGTGATTTCTTTATAATGGGTGTGTTCCTTATCTTATTCTAGTGTCTAAACTCTTCTCCATGGCTGGACCCCCAAATAATATTCCTTTACGTGCTAAGGGGTATCTAGAGAGTGGGATAGGTTTAATAACTACCCTAACCCTAACGCGTACCCTAACCCTATCCCCTACCCTAACCCTAACACGTACCCTAATCCTAACCCGTACCCTAAACCGAGCCCTAACCCTAACACTAACCCTAACCCTAACCCTAACCCATACCCTACGCCATACCCGAAGCCCTCCCCGAACCCGTACCCTAAGCCGTACCCTAAGGCGTACCCTAAGCCTAACCCTAACCCTAGCCTACCCTTGACTGCTTCTGCCTCCAATAGATTTCCTAAGCACTAGTGTTTTAAGGAACAGCTTAAAAAGAGAATCCTAATGTGATTTCTTTACAATGGGTGTGTTCCTTATCTTATCCTAGTGTCTAAACTCTTCTCCATGGCTGGACCTCCAAATAATATTCCTTTACGTGCTAAGGGGTATCTAGAGACTGGGATAGGTTTAATAACTACCCTAACACTAACGCGTACCCTAACCCTAACCCCTACCCTAACCCTAACACGTACCCTAATCCTAACCCGTACCCTAAACCGAGCCCTAACCCTAACACTAACCCTAACCGTAACCCTAACCCATACCCTACGCCCTACCCGAAGCCCTCCCCGAACCGGTACCCTAAGCCGTACCCTAAGCCGTACCCTAAGCCTAAACCTAACCCTAGGCTACCCTTGGATGCTTCTGCCTCCAATAGATTTCCTAAGCACTAGTGTTTTAAGGAACAGCTTAAAAAGAGAATCCTAATGTGATTTCTTTATAATGGGTGTGTTCCTTATCTTATCCTAGTGTCTAAACTCTTCTCCATGGCTGGACCTCCAAATAATATTCCTTTATGTGCTAAGGGGTATCTAGAGAGTGGGATAGGTTTAATAACTACCCTAACACTAATGCGTACCCTAACCCTAACCCCTACCCTAACCCTAACACGTACCCTAATCCTAACCAATACCCTAAACCGAGCCCTAACCCTAACACTAACCCTAACCCTAACCCTAACCCATACCCCACGCCATACCAGAAGCCCTCCCCGAATCCGTACCCTAAGCCGTACCCTAAGCCTAACCCTAAGCCTAACCCTAACCCTAGGCTACCCTTGACTGCTTCTGCCTCCAATAGATTTCCTAAGCACTAGTGTTTTAAGGAACAGCTTAAAAAGAGAATCCTAATGTGATTTCTTTATAATGGGTGTGTTCCTTATCTTATCCTAGTGTCTAAACTCTTCTCCATGGCTGGACCTCCAAATAATATTCCTTTACGTGCTAAGGGGTATCTAGAGATTGGGATAGGTTTAATAACTACCCTAACACTAACGCGTACCCTAACCCTAACCCCTACCCTAACCCTAACACGTAACCTAATCCTAACCAATACCCTAAGCCGAGCCTAACCCTAACACTAACCCTAACCCTAACCCTAACCCATACCCTAAGCCGTACCCGAAGCCCTCCCCGAACCCGTACCCTAAGCCGTACCCTAAGCCGTACCCTAAGCCTAACCCTAACCCTAGGCTACCCTTGACTGCTTCTGCCTCCAATAGATTTCCTAAGCACTAGTGTTTTAAGGAACAGCTTAAAAAGAGAATCCTAATGTGATTTCTTTACAATGGGTGTGTTCCTTATCTTATCCTAGTGTCTAAACTCCTTCTCCATGGCTGGACCTCCAAATAATATTCCTTTACGTGCTAAGGGGTATCTAGAGACTGGGATAGGTTTAATAACTACCCTAACACTAACGCGTACCCTAACCCTAACCCCTACCCTAACCCTAACACGTACCCTAATCCTAACCAATACCCTAAACCCGAGCCCTAACCCTAACACTAACCCTAACCGTAACCCTAACCCCATACCCTACGCCGTACCCGAAGCCCTCCCCGAACCGGTACCCTAAGCCGTACCCTAAGCCTAACCCTAAGCCTAACCTAACCCTAGGCTACCCTTGACTGCTTCTGCTCCAATAGGTTTTCTAAGCACTAGTGTTTTAAGGAACAGCTTAAAAAAGAATCCTAATGTGATTTCTTTATAATGGGTGTGTTCCTTATCTTATCCTAGTGTCTAAACTCTTCTCCATGGCTGAACCTCCAAATAATATTCCTTTACGTGCTAAGGGGTATCTAGAGAGTGGGTTAGGTTTAATAACTACCCTAACACTAACGCGTACCCTAACCCTAAACCCTACCCTAACCCTAACACGTACCCTAATCCTAACCAATACCCTATACCGAGCCCTAACCCTAACACTAACCCTAACCCTAACCCTAACCCATACCCTACGCCGTACCAGAAGCCCTCCCCCGAACTCGTACCCTAAGCCGTACCCTAAGCCTAACCCTAACCCTAGGCTACCCTTGGATGCTTCTGCCTCCAATAGATTTCCTAAGCACTAGTGTTTTAAGGAACAGCTTAAAAAGAGAATCCTAATGTGATTTCTTTATAATGGGTGTGTTCCTTATCTTATCCTAGTGTCTAAACTCTTCTCCATGGCTGGACCTCCAAATAATATTCCTTTACGTGCTAAGGGGTATCTAGAGATTGGGATAGGTTTAATAACTACCCTAACACTAACGCGTACCCTAACCCTAACCCCTACCCTAACCCTAACACGTAACCTAATCCTAACCAATACCCTAAGCCGAGCCTAACCCTAACACTAACCCTAACCCTAACCCTAACCCATACCCTAAGCCGTACCCGAAGCCCTCCCCAAACCCGTACCCTAAGCCGTACCCTAAGCCGTACCGTAAGCCTAACCCTAACCCTAGGCTACCCTTGACTGCTTCTGCCTCCAATAGATTTCCTAAGCACTAGTGTTTTAAGGAACAGCTTAAAAAGAGAATCCTAATGTGATTTCTTTATAATGGGTGTGTTCCTTATCTTATCCTAGTGTCTAAACTCTTCTCCATGGCTGGACCCCCAAATAATATTCCTTTACGTGCTAAGGGGTATCTAGAGAGTGGGATAGGTTTAATAACTACCCTAACCCTAACGCGTACCCTAACCCTATCCCCTACCCTAACCCTAACACGTACCCTAATCCTAACCCGTACCCTAAACCGAGCCCTAACCCTAACACTAACCCTAACCCTAACCCTAACCCATACCCTACGCCGTAACAGAAGCCCTCCCCGAACCCGTACCCTAAGCCGTACCCTAAGCCTAACCCTAACCCTAGGCTACCCTTGGATGCTTCTGTCTCCAATAGATTTCCTAAGCACTAGTGTTTTAAGGAACAGCTTAAAAAGAGAATCCTAATGTGATTTCTTTATAATGGGTGTGTTCCTTATCTTATCCTAGTGTCTAAACTCTTCTCCATGGCTGGACCTCCAAATAATATTCCTTTACGTGCTAAGGGGTATCTAGAGAGTGGGATAGCTTTAATAACTACCCTAACCCTAACGCGTACCCTAACCCTATCCCTCCCCTAACCCTAACACGTACCCTAATCCTAACCCGTACCCTAAACCGAGCCCTAACCCTAACACTAACCCTAACCCTAACCCTAACCCATCCCTACGCCATACCCGAAGCCCTCCCCGAACCCGTACCCTAAGCCGTACCCTAAGCCGTACCCTAAGCCTAACCCTAACCCTAGGCTACCCTTGACTGCTTCTGCCTCCAATAGATTTCCTAAGCACTAGTGTTTAAGGAACAGCTTAAAAAGAGAATCCTAATGTGATTTCTTTACAATGGGTGTGTTCCTTATCTTATCCTAGTGTCTAAACTCTTCTCCATGGCTGGACCTCCAAATAATATTCCTTTACGTGCTAAGGGGTATCTAGAGACTGGGATAGGTTTAATAACTACCCTAACACTAACGCGTACCCTAACCTAACCCCTACCCTAACCCTAACACGTACCCTAATCCTAACCAATACCCTAAACCGAGCCCTAACCCTAACACTAACCCTAACCGTAACCCTAACCCATACCCTACGCCGTACCCGAAGCCCTCCCCGAACCGGTACCCTAAGCCGTACCCTAAGCCTAACCCTAAGCCTAAACCTAACCCTAGGCTACCCTTGACTGCTTCTGCCTCCAATAGGTTTTCTAAGCACTAGTGTTTTAAGGAACAGCTTAAAAAAGAATCCTAATGTGATTTCTTTATAATGGGTGTGTTCCTTATCTTATCCTAGTGTCTAAACTCTTCTCCATGGCTGAACCTCCAAATAATATTCCTTTACGTGCTAAGGGGTATCTAGAGAGTGGGGTTAGGTTTAATAACTACCCTAACACTAACGCGTACCCTAACCCTAAACCCTACCCTAACCCTAACACGTACCCTAATCCTAACCAATACCCTATACCGAGCCCTAACCCTAACACTAACCCTAACCCTAACCCTAACCCATACCCTACGCCGTACCAGAAGCCCTCCCCGAACTCGTACCCTAAGCCGTACCCTAAGCCTAACCCTAACCCTAGGCTACCCTTGGATGCTTCTGCCTCCAATAGATTTCCTAAGCACTAGTGTTTTAAGGAACAGCTTAAAAAGAGAATCCTAATGTGATTTCTTTATAATGGGTGTGTTCCTTATCTTATCCTAGTGTCTAAACTCTTCTCCATGGCTGGACCTCCAAATAATATTCCTTTATGTGCTAAGGGGTATCTAGAGAGTGGGATAGGTTTAATAACTACCCTAACACTAATGCGTACCCTAACCCTAACCCCTACCCTAACCCTAACACGTACCCTAATCCTAACCAATACCCTAAACCGAGCCCTAACCCTAACACTAACCCTAACCCTAACCCTAACCCATACCCTACGCCGTACCCGAAGCCATCCCCGAACCCGTATCCCTAAGCCGTACCCTAAGCGTACACTAAGCCTAACCCTAACCCTAGGCTACCCTTGACTGCTTCTGCCTCCAATAGATTTCCTAAGCACTAGTGTTTTAAGGAACAGCTTAAAAAGAGAATCTTATTGTGATTTCTTTATAATGGGTGTGTTCCTTATCTTATCCTAGTGTCTAAACTCTTCTCCATGGCTGGACCTCCAAATAATATTCCTTTATGGCTAAGGGGTATCTAGAGAGTGGGATAGGTTTAATAACTACCCTAACACTAATGCGTACCCTAACCCTAACCCCTACCCTATCGCTAACACGTACCCTAATCCTAACCAATACCCTAAACCGAGCCCTAACCCTAACACTAACCCTAACCCTAACCCTAACACATACCCTACGCCGTACCAGAAGCCCTCCCCGAACCCGTACCCTAAGCCGTACCCTAAGCCTAACCCTAAATGTAGGCTACCTTGAATGCTTCTGCCTCCAATTAGATTTCCTAAGCAGTAGTGTTTTAAGGAACAGCTTAAAAAGAGAATCCTAATGTGATTTCTTTATAATGGGTGTGTTCCTTATCTTATCCTAGTGTCTAAATTCTTCTCCATGGCTGGACCTCCAAATAATATTCCTTTACGTGCTAAGGGGTATCTAGAGAGTGGGATAGCTTTAATAACTACCCTAACACTAACGCGTACCCTAACCCTAACCCCTACCCTAACCTAACACGTACCCTAATCCTAAACAATACCCTAAACCGAGCCCTAACCCTAACAATAACCCTAACCCTAACCCTAACCCATACCCTACGCCGTACACGAAGCCATCCCCGAACCCGTACCCTAAGCCGTACCCTAAGCCGTACCCTAAGCCTAACCCTAACCCTAGGCTACCCTTGACTGCTTCTGCCTCCAATAGATTTTCTAAGCACTAGTGTTTTAAGGAACAGCTTAAAAAGAGAATCCTAATGTGATTTCTTTATAATGGGTGTGTTCCTTATCTTATCCTAGTGTCTAAACTCTTCTCCATGGCTGGACCTCCAAATAATATTCCTTTACGTGCTAAGGGGTATCTAGAGAGTGGGTTAGGTTTAATAACTACCCTAACACTAACGCGTACCCTAACCCTAACCCCTACCCTATCGCTAACACGTACCCTAATCCTAACCAATACCCTAAACCGAGCCCTAACCCTAACACTAACCCTAACCCTAACCCTAACCCATACCCCACGCCATACCAGAAGCCCTCCCCGAACCCGTACCCTAAGCCGTACCCTAAGCCTAACCCTAAGCCTAACCCTAACCCTAGGCTACCCTTGACTGCTTCTGCCTCCAATAGATTTCCTAAGCACTAGTGTTTTAAGGAACAGCTTAAAAAGAGAATCCTAATGTGATTTCTTTATAATGGGTGTGTTCCTTATCTTATCCTAGTGTCTAAACTCTTCTCCATGGCTGGACCTCCAAATAATATTCCTTTACGTGCTAAGGGGGTATCTAGAGATTGGGATAGGTTTAATAACTACCCTAACACTAACGCGTACCCTAACCCTAACCCCTACCCTAACCCTAACACGTACCCTAATCCTAACCAATACCCTAAGCCGAGCCCTAACCCTAACACTAACCCTAACCCTAACCCTAAACCATACCCTAAGCCGTACCCGAAGCCCTCCCCAAACCCGTACCCTAAGCCGTACCCTAAGCCGTACCCTAAGCCTAACCCTAACCCTAGGCTACCCTTGACTGCTTCTGCCTCCAATAGATTTCCTAAGCACTAGTGTTTTAAGGAACAGCTTAAAAAGAGAATCCTAATGTGATTTCTTTATAATGGGTGTGTTCCTTATCTTATTCTAGTGTCTAAACTCTTCTCCATGGCTGGACCCCCAAATAATATTCCTTTACGTGCTAAGGGGTATCTAGAGAGTGGGATAGGTTTAATAACTACCCTAACCCTAACGCGTACCCTAACCCTATCCCCTACCCTAACCCTAACACGTACCCTAATCCCTAACCCGTACCCTAAACCGAGCCCTAACCCTAACACTAACCCTAACCCTAACCCTAACCCATACCCTACGCCATACCCGAAGCCCTCCCCGAACCCGTACCCTAAGCCGTACCCTAAGGCGTACCCTAAGCCTAACCCTAACCCTAGCCTACCCTTGACTGCTTCTGCCTCCAATAGATTTCCTAAGCACTAGTGTTTTAAGGAACAGCTTAAAAAGAGAAATCCTAATGTGATTTCTTTACAATGGGTGTGTTCCTTATCTATCCTAGTGTCTAAACTCTTCTCCATGGCTGGACCTCCCAAATAATATTCCTTTACGTGCTAAGGGGTATCTAGAGACTGGGATAGGTTTAATAACTACCCTAACACTAACGCGTACCCTAACCCTAACCCCTACCCTAACCCTAACACGTACCCTAATCCTAACCCGTACCCTAAACCGAGCCCTAACCTAACACTAACCCTAACCGTAACCCTAACCCATACCCTACGCCCTACCGAAGCCCTCCCCGAACCGGTACCCTAAGCCGGACCCTAAGCCGTACCCTAAGCCTAAACCTAACCCTAGGCTACCCTTGGATGCTTCTGCCTCCAATAGATTTCCTAAGCACTAGTGTTTTAAGGAACAGCTTAAAAAGAGAATCCTAATGTGATTTCTTTTATAATGGGTGTGTTCCTTATCTTATCCTAGTGTCTAAACTCTTCTCCCATGGCTGGACCTCCAAATAATATTCCTTTATGTGCTAAGGGTATCTAGAGAGTGGGATAGGTTTAATAACTACCCTAACACTAATGCGTACCCTAACCCTAACCCCTACCCTAACCCTAACACGTACCCTAATCCTAACCAATACCCTAAACCGAGCCCTAACCCTAACACTAACCCTAACCCTAACCCTAACCCATACCCCACGCCATACCAGAAGCCCTCCCCGAATCCGTACCCTAAGCCGTACCCTAAGCCTAACCCTAAAGCCTAACCCTAACCCTAGGCTACCCTTGACTGCTTCTGCCTCCAATAGATTTCCTAAGCACTAGTGTTTTAAGGAACAGCTTAAAAAGAGAATCCTAATGTGATTTCTTTATAATGGGTGTGTTCCTTATCTTATCTAGTGTCTAAACTCTTCTCCATGGCTGGACCTCCAAATAATATTCCTTTACGTGCTAAGGGGTATCTAGAGATTGGGATAGGTTTAATAACTACCCTAACACTAACGCGTACCCTAACCCTAACCCCTACCCTAACCCTAACACGTAACCTAATCCTAACCAATACCCTAAGCCGGAGCCTAACCCTAACACTAACCCTAACCCTAACCCTAACCCATACCCTAAGCCGTACCCGAAGCCCTCCCCGAACCCGTACCCTAAGCCGTACCCTAAGCCGTACCCTAAGCCTAACCCTAACCCTAGGCTACCCTTGACTGCTTCTGCCTCCAATAGATTTCCTAAGCACTAGTGTTTTAAGGAACAGCTTAAAAAGAGAATCCTAATGTGATTTCTTTACAATGGGTGTGTTCCTTATCTTATCCTAGTGTCTAAACTCTTCTCCATGGCTGGACCTCCAAATAATATTCCTTTACGTGCTAAGGGGTATCTAGAGACTGGGATAGGTTAAATAACTACCCTAACACTAACGCGTACCCTAACCCTAACCCCTACCCTAACCCTACACGTACCCTAATCCTAACCAATACCCTAAACCGAGCCCTAACCCTAACACTAACCCTAACCGTAACCCTAACCCATACCCTACGCCGTACCCGAAGCCCTCCCCGAACCGGTACCCTAAGCCGTACCCTAAGCCTAACCCTAAGCCTAAACCTAACCCCTAGGCTACCCTTGACTGCTTCTGCCTCCAATAGGTTTTCTAAGCACTAGTGTTTTAAGGAACAGCTTAAAAAAAGAATCCTAATGTGATTTCTTTATAATGGGTGTGTTCCTTATCTTATCCTAGTGTCTAAACTCTTCTCCATGGCTGAACCTCCAAATAATATTCCTTTACGTGCTAAGGGGTATCTAGAGAGTGGTTAGGTTAATAACTACCCTAACACTAACGCGTACCCTAACCCTAAACCCTACCCTAACCCTAACACGTACCCTAATCCTAAACCAATACCCTATACCGAGCCCTAACCCTAACACTAACCCTAACCCTAACCCTAACCCATACCCTACGCCGTACCAGAAGCCCTCCCCGAACTCGTACCCTAAGCCGTACCCTAAGCCTAACCCTAACCCTAGGCTACCCTTGGATGCTTCTGCCTCCAATAGATTTCCTAAGCACTAGTGTTTTAAGGA